>NW_015167562.1:90727-201805 GCF_001447785.1 Gekko japonicus
CCCGCCGCCTGCCAGCCCGCCGGCGGCTGGCGAGGCGGCGTCGGCGGCGTTGCAGAGCGTCTCCTGCGCATGCGCAGGAGACGCTCTTGCACTTTCGGGGGGATTTAAACATCCCCCCGAAATTTTTTTAAACTTTTTGTATTTTTGTGCACACGTGGGGACTGGCCCACGTGTGCACAAACCTCCCCCGGCCCCCCAGCTGCCCCCTCCGTGCTGATTTAAGTATCCGCACGGAGGGGGCAACTTGGCTATTAGATATATAGATGTGGCTGACATTTAAGAAGTGGGCTAACAACAAAAAGTTAGGTCCACTGAAATCTACCTACAAAGACATCATTCTTTTTCTACATGACATCTGGAAACAAGAATTGAAGCCTAATACTTTAAAAGAGGCAGGTGGCAGCTCTTGCTGCTGTTTTGGGCCATAAGAGATTGTGCAACTTGTCATCCCATAGATTTATAAGGCATTTCCTTAAAGGAATTATGCAATTGGCTCCCCCTATCTGACACAGGTTTCCTACATGGAATCTCTCCAAGGTACTACAGGCCCTAATAGAAACACCTTTTGAAACTTTAATCAGAACTAAAACTTCATTCTTGGAAAATAGCATTCCGAGTAGTGATTACTTTGGCTCGAAGGATTTCGGAATTAGGGGCCTTATCCATCAGGAAAGAACTGCATTTTTAATAAGGAAGGATTCCATTGTACTGAGGATGGATCTTTCCTTTGTGCTGAAAGTAAGTCTGTTTACCATGCTAATCAGCAATTTGTACTACCTTCCTTTTGCCCAATACCATTTCACCCCAAGGAACATGCGCACGGTCCTGCACATCTATCTAAAGAGAACAGTTAAGAACATAAGAGACGCCAATGTTGGATCATACCAAAGGCCCATCCAGTCCAACACTTTGTGTCACACAGTGGCCAGAAATACCAGTGCCATCAGGAGGTCCACCAGTGGGGCCAGGACATTAGAAGCCCTCCCACTGTTGACCCCCCCCCCCCAAGCACCAAGAAGACAGAGCATCACTTGCCCCAGAGTTCAGATAAGACTTCACAGGTCCTCTGTGAATGAAGCATTTGTGTCTTATAGCTCACAGGCTTTGGGTAAAAAGGTATCTGAATCTAACATTGCTCTATGGATCAAACTGTGTATTCATAAGGCATATGAAGTGCTAGTATTGAGACTCCCAAGGGGCACTACAGCACACTCCACCAGATCCACAGCAACATCAGCAGCATTTTCCACTAGAGCCCCAATGGAAGAAATCTGCAGAGCCGCAACCTGGTCTACCTTTTCTACTTTTGTGAGACACTGTAGGATAGAGATCAATTAGATTCTGTGGATGCATCATTTGATAGAAGGGTTGTGCAACAAGTGGTGGAATAAAAGGGAAAAATAAATAAATGAATGAATGAAAGCCCCACCCATGAAGTCAGCTTGGATATGTAACCAGCTGGGATGACTTTTCTCCACCGAAGGAGAATGAAACATTGGAACCTACCAGGAGGTTTCCTCTCTTCAGTGGGGCGAAGTCATCCACTTCCCACCACCACAAAAAAGTTAATATGATATACAGCTGGACATAGGACCTACTAAGGAGCTGGGCTATACTAGGACTGGAAGGTCAGCCTGGATCTGATCCAGTCACAGCCTTGTAGAAATTTGCATAGCCCTGCCTGGAGCAAGAGGAGGCGTGACCTAATCAGCTTCGATGACTGCCTCACTGAAGAGAAGAAACTTTCAGGTAGTTTCCAATGTTTTGTTCTCATGCAGCACTTTAAAAAAATCAAAGTCAGGCCCAGGAGGCTGTATAGAGCCAGTGAAATGCTCATTGGAATATATGTAATCAGGGCTATTTTGGGGCAGGAACGCACAGGAACGGAGTTGGCCATGCCCAGCAGGAACTCATTAGCATAATAGGCCACACCCAACAGCAGAAACTCATTAGGATTGGCTACATTAGGGGTGTATGGCCTAACATGCAAAGGAGTTCCTGCTACAAAAAAGCCCTGGGTTTTGACAACAAGGTAAACAGAATAACAAGCAAAAGGTGGGTGTGGCTGAATAACCACACTTCTGGTAACATGGGGGTGAGGCCTAATGTGCTAATGAGCTGTGCTGTCGGGGGTGCATCCCAATATGCTAATGAGTTCCTGCTGTTGGGTGTGGCCTATTATGCTAATGAGTTCCTGCTGGGCTCTTTCTACAAAAAGAGCCCTGTTAGAACATAGTAACAAGCACCAGACGTTTTACTTAGTAATCTACTTACATTACAATACTCTAATTTTGGATAATTTGGCAGTAGTAATAGTAGGGTTTTTTTTAAGGAGACCCATTGATTTGCAATTCAGCATAAATTACCATTTTCATACACTACCAGGTCCAATATACTATCCGTGATGCCTACCCAGAAGTTCCTACAGACAATCATTTGTTGCAAAACCACCATTGGCCTGAATAATAGTTTTCAACCCAGGCTTTGCATTTGCAGACAGACCCTTTCTAGATTTGGGTAAATACTAGATAAGTCCATGGATGCCTCCTGTGTTTCCTGTGGCCAAAGAGGGTAGGCCCACCTGAGGCTGGTCTATATATGTGCTTTCCTTGGGCCGCTCCAACATTCTTAGTCAAGCACACAGTCTCAGTTTTGGCTGGCTCTGCCCTCCCGCCATCTGTGGCCAAACCCTGCCCTTCCTCATTCATTCAGGGGGGGGGGGGCTTCTATTAGTGCATATGCGCAGTTCCTTTTTTATGTTCTTCTTTCTGTAATGTCCTCATATTTTATAACAGGGATCCTAACAAAGCCTGACTTGGTGGACAAAGGAACTGAAGAGGCTGTTGTGGATATAGTGAGAAACTTGATCATCCATCTGAAAAAGGGATATATGATTGTGAAATGTCGTGGACAGCAAGATATCCAGTCCAACTTGGACCTGGCCTCTGCAATCCAGAAAGAAAAAGCATTCTTTGAGGATAACAGACACTTCAGGTACTTTTTGAACAGATAACCTTGTTTGTTTCCCACCTACTGTCAACATCTTGTGCAGCAATTGCTTCCACAGTTGAATTGTTCTTATCATGTTAAAGTTGAAAAAACTGGGTATAGCACCCATGTGTGGAGGACACTCTTAAAGAAAAAGAGAGTCTCTTCTCTCCTTAAAACCCCCCATATGTGTTCAGGAGCTGCACATCCAGAGGGCCAGGCCATTACAGAGAATGGGAGGTCTGTGTGTCCCCCCCCCCCTATCCTCCTTCATTGACTCAAGGAATGCAAGGTCCAAACATGAAGTCTTTATGTGAAGGAAAGAGAGCAGCCTAGATCAGGATATGGGAAGTACATGCCTCTGACTCTTGGACTGGCCATGTGCAGTGTTTTCATGACCCCCTCTGTGTATGTGCGCATGCGCACATAGCAAGGAACAGAACTTGTTTATCTTATCAGTTTGGTGTAGTGGTTTAATTCGTGGACTCTAATCTGGGAGAACCGGGTTTGATTCCCCACTCCTCCACTTGCACTTGCTGGATGACCTTGGGCAAGCCATAGTTCTGGCACAGCTGTTCTTGAAAAAGAGCAGTTTCTATCAGAGCTCTCTCAGCTCCGCCTACCTCACAGGGTGTCTGTTGTGGGGAGGGGAAGGGAAAGGAGTTTGTAAGCCACTCTGAGACTCCCTTGGGTAGTAAAGGGTGGGGTATAAATCCAATCTCCTCCTCCTCGTCCTCCTTCTCTTTAAACTACCAGAGGTTCAGATTTAAGTGAATAATATTTTTCCTGCAAAAAAAATAAATAAAAATCCTATCATAAGAGGTTATAAATCAAAATCATTTTCACTTTTACATGGCATTAGCTAATCATCTCCCTTATCAATAAAAGCCGAATGGTGGTGGCACTTCTCTAGAACATTCCACACGCTCCAAAATCAGAGGGTCTCCCTATCCACTGGCTGCTTTGCCTGAGTCCTGCCTCCAACATTCTAAACATTTTGCTCTTCCTCTCCCCCCCACAGCCAGTCAGAACACAGAGGTTATTTGCATATGCAGCCTCATTGGCCTCTGCTTCGGAACACAGAGGTCGTTTGCATATGTGACTTGATTGGCTTTTGCCTCTAACATTCTAAACAGTTTTGCTGTTCTGAGGTAAAATGTGCCCAATCTCCAGGTGAGGGCTGGAGATCACTCAGAATTACAATTGCTTTCCAGATGGCAGAGATCATTTCCCCTGGAGAAAATGGTGGGCTCTGTATCCTTATATGCTGCTGAGGTGGCCCCCGTATGACAGCCAATGTGACATAGCAGTCAGGGCTTCAGAGCACGGGAGAGGCTGCAGGTGTATGGGGGGTGGAAAGCTGAAGAGTGAGGGGAAAATAAAGGTAGGGTGTTGATTGGCTGGGAAGGAGATAGGGTTGCCAACTCCAGGTGGAAAATTCCTGGGGAAGTGAGGGATGGAGCCTGGAGAGGGTGAGGTTTCAGGAGGCGTGGGACCTCGGACAGGTACAAAGCAATAGACTCCACCCTCCAAACCAACTATTCCCTTCTGGGGAAACATCATTGCCAATCTCCAGGTGAGGGCTGGAGATCACTCAAAATTACAACTGTTCTTTAGGTAGCAGAGATCAGTTCCTCTGGAGAAAATGGTGGACTCAGTGTCATTATACCCTGCTGAGGTCACCACAGCAAATTGACACTGAGTGTCCAAGGCCGGGGCACCCGCCCAGAGCCTCTTTCTAGAGGCCGTTGTATTTATTTCCACAATGGGCCTTTTTTCTAGTTTTCTATACTGTAATTTTGCATGTGCATTGGTGTAGATTTAGAGCACATTCATACTGATTGCCCCATTCATTTCAGCAGTGGCCAATCTGCATATGCAAGGGAATGAACACACCAGATCTCCTGCCCCTTTTGATATGCCTGAGACAATCTAATTGGTCCACTGGATATTTTCTGCAAACGTAATCTTCATATTTACTAATGAATATTTTTTGTTCCCCCTACAGAATCCTTCTGGCTGAAAAAAGAGCCACAATTCCCTTACTAGCTGAGAAACTTACAAGTGAACTTGTGGAGCACATTAATGTAAGTGAGCAAATAACTAGATGTCAGTATTTTGTCATCAGTATTTGACCTTGTTAAAAAAAACGATTCAGTAAACCAAATGGTCTTTTTTTACTCAAGACCAGATTTCCCCCCTTTCTCTCATAGAAATCTTTGCCCAATTTAGAAGAGCAAATAAACACACAGCTCCAAAAAGCAAATCAAGACTTGCTGAAATATGGGAAAGGAATGCCAAAAACTGAAGGCGAGAAGCTCAATTTTTTAATAGAAGTAAGTACCGGCATATAAATCTTAATAGATTCGTAGGACAATCCTAAATAGAGTTAAACCCTTCTAAACCCACTGACTTCATTGGTCTTAGAATGTTATAATTCTGTTATGGATTGCACTTTGTGTGTTAATATTTTATTAGGCCATTGCCTGCTAATATTGGAAGTATACAGAACTGTTAATCAATCTGAAATGGAAGGTAACAGGATACCAAATAAAAGATGTGTTACAATATTTTAGTTCCTAATTCTTTATAAACCTAACATCGATATAATTTTCCAAATTCTCTATTGAAAAACTCAGTGCAATGCAAAACTCTACAGAGTCCTGTGCCTACAGGAATAGATTTAATAAAGTTAGCACCTTATCTGTTTGTGAATTCTTTTCTGAGATCCACAATTATTGTAGCTGGATACATTGAACTACTCTTAGTACTCCTAAATATGCAAATGTCCCTAAAATCAATGTGTTTTTTTTCCTTTTAAGATCTCTATTGATTGCTTTGAGTTGTTGGTTTTTGTTTCAAATTAATTTTTGATGTAAAAGAAACAAATTGCTAGCTTTTTGGTCAGTATTCAGATCCTTGGGAGGATGGGTTGAGAGGATGTCTGGTAGGAGAAATCATCGATCATTTGCCTGATTGTTATGATGTTTTTGACTAATGAAAATGATTAGCATTTAAGGATGGGCACAAACTGGCTCTTTATGTTCATGATGAATTTTGGCCAGTTTATGGTTCGCAGTTCACAAACCAAAGTTCGCAAACTGAAGAGCCACCACAAACAGTTCATGGCAGAAGAGTTTGCAACCCGAAGACCCGGTTTGTATTGGTTTGTGGTTTGGCCACAAACTGAAATGAACTTCAAAAATGCTGAAAGAAACTGGCAACAAACTTAACTGTTCTGTCATCAGTAGCTGTATTGCACTATGTTTTTTTTTTATGTTTTGCCTTTGTAGAAAATCAAACTGTTTAATGAAGATATCATAAATTTAACACAAGGAGAAGAAAAATTGTCTGAAAATGATACCAGACTTTTCACCAAAATTCGTAAAGAATTTCAGAAATGGGAGAAAAAACTTAATGAGAGTGCAGTAAAGAGTAAGTATAGATCAGCTGGTGTGCAGGCAAGTTGTGCAGGTGGCATAGTAGGGGCTTGCATGGGTGAGTTGTGAGTTGGCAGCTACCAGGCTCAGCTAAGCTGCACAAATTGCATAGTAGCAAATTGACTGAGTGAGTTGTGCAGCAGTCACTGAAAAGCCTGGCCAAGTTGCCCAAGTGACAGAAAGTTGCCTGGTGGAGTCATGCAGTAGTCGTCACCAGGACTGGCTTAGACAAGTCCTCCCTCCTTCTGTTTGGCCTTTCAGTCCACCTCTACTCCCTGTGTTTAACTGACAGAAACCAAGAAGGGTTGTCAATACTGGGGGTTTGTGTATGGAATGGGATGGAATGGAATGAATGTAGTGAGCTTGAATCTGACAAGGCATTGTAAAACGACCTATCAGAACAAAGGAAGTTCTGGAGGGAAGAGAAATGATTGGTCTTTATGTACAGTTTATGATTGCACCTTATCTGACTTGGGGGCATGGCTTGCCAAGCCCAGATAGTTTAAAAAGGAGCCTGCTGCTCTATTGATTTGTCTTGTTCTGGTTGTTCTGACTTCATGTTCAATAAAGCTGTTAATCACTGTTCATCTGCTGCCTGAGTCTCGTATCTAACAATTGGTGATGAGGATGGGATTATAGAGCGGGTAGGCAGCCCTGCTGAACCAACGGCAGGACGGCGGACGATCGAGAAGCCCCTGAGGAACCCAGGGCAGAAGAACGAAACCCGGCTGATCAAGCAGCTGCAGCATTTGTGCTAGTGCGGGCACAGAGAGCAGTGATGGCCGTCAACCTAAGGTTCGAGGCATTCGAACCCGACCTCGAGGACTGGGATTCCTACCTGACCAGGTTCGAGTTCCATCTCCAGGCTAACCAGATCGAGGGTAAGGACCAGCAGAAGGCGACGCTCCTCAGCTCTTGTAGAAGGGCTGTTTTCAACCTTGCTCGGTCCCTGGTTGTTCCGGCTGACATCAAAACTGTGTCCCTGGCAGACCTAAAACTGAAACTGCAGGGGCATTTTGCACCACAACTCTCGCAGACACGCATTTTACAAGTGGTCCCAGGACGCGGCCGAGATGGTTGCCAAGTACATATTAGCATTGCGGAAGGCTGCCTGCCCGTGCAACTTCACCAACCTAGAGGAAGCGCTCCTCGACCGACTCGTATGTGGCATGAGGGACGAGAACTTACAACAACAATTGTTCGCATGAATGGCTCTCACCTATGCCATGGCCTACTTCGAGGCTGTCGCCGCTGAGGCCACTGAGAAAGCAACCCAAGAAGTGTGTCAAAACTTGGTTCCAATCCAACAGGGGGCCAACAAAGCTGTACACCATGAATCAACGAGCGAGTCCAAGGGTGAGCATGATGACGTCAACCAGTCTCGTACTCTGAGGCCCAAGCGGACCCAAGTGAAAACGGTGCCATGACAAACCTGTGCCGGATGCGGTGGTGAACACG
This sequence comes from Gekko japonicus, assembly GCF_001447785.1. NCBI lineage: Eukaryota > Metazoa > Chordata > Lepidosauria > Squamata > Gekkonidae > Gekko > Gekko japonicus. The sequence goes on from NW_015167562.1 coordinate 98,614, forward strand.
AGCGGGATGAATGCTAGGCGAAGGACATCGTTTGCTGGTCCTGTGACAAGCGAGGCCATTTGGCCAGAGTCTGCAGGGCAAAGAGGAAGACACCACCATCGTCTCCTCGTGAAAGGCCCTGGGTTTGAGGCAAGGACAACACGAGGTCTACAGATTGTCATCTGACCAGCTGCGGTTCCTGCCCTTTGACCATCCTGAGGACTGGATCGTGAGCAAAGATGAAGATCCACGTCACCGTTTGCTGAATGGAGTACCATGCGAGATGGAGGTCGACTTGGGATCATCAGTGACCGTCATTTCATCTGAAACCTTGCAACGTTTGTTTCTGCGATGGAGTTGTCGGCATTTGCAGCTGAGCACCACCCATCTTTCTGATTTTCAGGGAAGGCGCATCCCTGTGGCTGGCAAAGCCACATTTGAGGTACAATTCAAAGGGTTCAAGGAGTCTCTGAGTCTCCTTGTTGCCAAGGGGCGCTGAGCCAGTCTGTTGGGCTTAGACTGGTTTGAGGCCCTCAGAATTGCAATCAGTGGTATTAACCAAGTCAATGCAAATAAATTGAATTCACTGTATGTGGAATTTGCAGATGTGTTTGATAATACTCTGGGAATGTATAGGGGGCCACCTGTAACGTTTGACCTAGATCCTGCTGTAGTGCCTATACGGCTTAAATATTGCAAGGTACCAGTTTCTCTGAAATCACGTATAGAGGCCGAGCTAGACAAGCGAGTGTCTCAAGGTGTGCTTGAACCATTGTCACACTAGAAATGGGAGACCCCTATTGTGACACCTGTAAAACCTGACGGGTCTATCCGAATATGTGCAGATTACAAATACACACTCAACAAGGCTCTGCAGCAATACTCTTACCTAGTCCCCGTAATTAGTCATGTGCTGGCGTCATTAGGGGAGGGTAAAGTCTTTGCCAAACTAGATCTGGCACAAGTCTATCAACAGCTGCCAGTAGACCCCCAGGCCGCCATGGCACAAACCATTGTCACGCATAGGGGTGCGTTCAAAGTGAACTGTTTGCAGTTTGGTGTGAACGTGTCCCCAGGCATATTCCAGGGCTTAATGGAGGGATTGTTAAGGGACCTGCCCGGGGTGGTCCCCTATTTCGACGACGTGTTGATTGCAGGCTGGTCTGAGGATGAACTAGCAGAATGCCTCAGTTCCATGTTACGTTTGTTTCAAGAGGCTGGGTTGAAAGTAAAGAGAGCTAAGTGTCATTTAGGAGTACCCAGTGTGAAGTTCTTGGGGTTCCAAATCAACGCTGATGGTGTCTAACTGACTGAGAGAAAGGTACGGGCCACCCAAAACACCCCGAAGCCTAGTTCTAAGAAGGAATTGCAATCCTTCTTAGGCATTCTGAACTTTTACCATGCATTCCTGCCCCATAAGGCGTCAATAGCTGAACCAATCACCTCCTCAACAAGGGGGCAAAGTGGGAATGGGGCCCTCAGCATGTCCAGGCTTTTACCGCCATTAAATAGCTGTTGTCATCAGAGGCGGTCCATACCCACTACGACAAGGCCAAGCAACTGGTTTTGGCGGCGGATGCATCTCCATATGGGGTGGGGGCTGTGTTGAACCACATACTGGCTAACGGCAGGGAGGCACCTATTGCCCATTACTCGTGGACACTAACCCGGCTGAAAGAAACTATGCCCAAATAAACAAGGAGGAGTTGGCGCTAGTGGCCGGCGTAAAAAAGTTCCATGACTTTTTGTATGGTAGACTGTTTGTTATGGCCACAGTCCACAAACCCCTCCTTGGGATCTTTGCGCTGGACTGCCAGACACCCCATGTATTGTCTGCGCGGATGTTACGATGGACGGTTTTTCTCTCCGCATATGACTATGTTCTGGAGCACCGGCTGGGACGAAACATGGGGCATGCAACACCCTCAGCCGCTGCCCCCTGCCAGAACTGGACAATGACCCTGCACCGGCTTACGAGGTAATGGCCCTCGAGGAACTGGCCAAACCTCCGGTGCAGGCGTCGGACATTGCAACCGCCTCCGCCCGGGACCCCACCATCGCCAGCATTCTTAACTGGGTATGGAGGGGGTGGCCGGTGGGGCAAGTAAAGGACTGCTTTAAGCCGTTTGCATCACGGCAAACTGAATTATCTGTACACCGGGGATGTTTGCTATGGGGCAACAGGGTGGTGGTTCCCCCAAAACACAGGGAACAAGTGTTAGAGGCTCTGCACGAATGCTACCCCGGCATCATGCACATGAAGGGACTGGCCAGAGGGTATTTCTGGTGGCCAAAGATAGACGCGGACATAGAGTCCTCGGTCCAGAAATGCCCTGAGTGTCAACAGTCCCGGCCTGATCCCCCACAGGCACCAGTAACGCAGTGGGAGAAATGCCACCACCCATGGTCAAAAGTCCATGTGGACTTTGCAGGCCCTTTTCAAGGGCAAATCTTTTTGATTGTACTAGATGCTTACTTGAAGTGGCTCGAGGTTGCCCCCACATCCAAAATAAAAGCACAAACTGTGATAAATGTATTGAGGAAACTGTTTGCAATGCACGGGTTGCCAGACACTCTGGTGTCTGACTACGGGACATGCTTCACGGCCAGTGAATTCAAAGAGTTTTTGGCGGCAAACCTCATCACCCACCACATGTCTGCACCATTCCACCCGGGAACCAACGGGCAAGCCGAAAGAATGGTGCGGACTACAAAGGAGACTTTGGGTCGTTTGGTGCAGGGAAACTGGGGGCAGAAGGTTGCGTCCTTCTTGCTGCACCAACACATCACACCGCACTCTGTGACGGGGTGGAGTCCGGCTGAGCTGTTAATGGGCCGACGCCTTACCACCTTGCTAGACTGTATGCACCCGGACTTAACCTCTGCCAGGCCACCAAACAGTGAGTCAACTGAACAACCCAGGGTGTTTACTGAGGGTAAATGTGTATTTGCAAGGAATTACGGTAGTGGTCATAAGTGGTTACCAGGCACAGTAACCCATGTCCTCAGGTCCCGCCATTACACAGTAAAGCTTAATGATGGCTGAGTAATTAAGCGCCATATAGATCAGTTGCACAAGCGGTGGGCTGACTCAGTCCCTGATTCCCTTCCCCCGGTGGCCAATGTACCTGACTCGGACAGTCAGGTAGAGTCTCCAGACTCCGAACTGACTGAGGGCTTCCAAGCACTGGAACCCTCAGGCATAGTCGAGGGCGGGCAGAGCCATGACTACAGTCCCATTCGGAATCAGACTGAACCCACTTACAGGGAGCCTGAAGTTTTTCCTCCTTCCCCTCCTACGGTAAATATAAGACGATCCCAACGGGTCAAGTAGCATCCTGCTTATTTGAGTGATTATGACTGCTCAAGGGTTGTCTCGTCTTAGGGGGGAGGATTGTTGTGTATGGAATGGAATGGAATGGAATGGATGTAGTGAGTTTGAATCTGACAAGGCATTGTAAAACGACCTATCAGAACAAAGGAAGTTCTGGAGGGAAGAGAAATGATTGGTCTTTATGTACAGTTTATGATTAGACCTTATCTGACTTGGGGGCATGGCTTGCCAAGCCCGGATAGTTTAAAAAGGAGTCTGTTGCTCCATTGATTTGTCTCGTTCTGGTTCTTCTGACTTCGTGTTCAATAAAGCTGTTAATCACTGTTCACCTGCTGCCTGAGTCTCGTATCTAACATTGTGGTTGCGTAGTAACTCCCAAAATGGCCACTAAGATCTCAGAATGTAATCTTGCAGGATCTCAGTGGACATTCATTTCTTAAAGTTACTGATGTTTCTAACCCTCCAGTGTTTGTTTGTTTTGTCTTGTTTAGAGGATTCCCTGGAAAATCTGGATCAAAATGCACTCTTTTCTGAGATTTTCTGTAGGCGGGGGATCATTTATGAGTCTTTATCAACATTATTTGTCTCTCATATTCATCATTCTCCATTCCATGTATGAGATCAGGATTTCTTAGGACATATGCTAATTACTAAGACATAAATAATGTGAACTAATGTTAGTATAACCATAACATGAAAAGGAAAGCATCAACTCTTCATTGACATAGTACTTTGGGGCATTCTCACCCCCTGACTGTCTTTCATTTAAATTCCTTCATTTACAATTGGTTACTCTGCCAGGCCTTTTCTTCCAACTGAGGGGAGCCACCCATCCTCTTATGATTTTGGAGAACCAGGTTTGTTTTAAACTGTAAGCCTTCTCTTCAGTTACAAAATGTTTTACGGTAGCAAGTATTAAGCCTTAGGGTTCGCTCCTGTGAGGTAAGTTTTGTGGTGAGCAAGTAGAACATGGAGATCACTGAAGCAGGAGTTATTTTACTGGTTTTACTGGTTGTTTTAAAAGAATAGATCAGCAGCACAAGTCTCTAGACAGTCAAAGGAGAAGCCTGCCTGAGACACATTTAAGCTAGTTATGGTTCAGAGTGTGCATGCAAACCGGTGGCAAGGGAAGTGTGTGGATGGGGCCCACCAGGAGCCCTGGGCCCTAGCCATGGATGGCAGTGAGGTCTCATTTACAGGTTCCAGCAAATGGTTTCTGTGACATCATCTGCTGGCACCTCTGCAGTATCAGGCCCCTCCTGGTCCCTCTGGTCCTCCTCATCTGGTGGCCTTAGTTCCTCAGGTTCTTCCCCTAAGGACTCTGAGTCCAAGCCACTGGACTGGTTTGGGTGGTCATAAAACAATCGTGCACTTCCGAACTTTTTGAAAACCAGAGGGCCTTCAAAAACAAGATCCCTGACCAGCAGTTTGACGTAGCACACTGTGCTCTATTATTTCAGCTGCATGGCCTTAATGCTTAGGACTCTTATGAAACAAGAGACTGAAGCTTCAAAAGCATCTGCTGGATATAGTGGCCAGTATTCAGGGCCTTAATAATTATTGTTGCTACACTGATTTTACTGTGTATAAAGTGAATATATGTACACTAGCATGATGCCATCTCTCACTTCCTTCAGAACTCATCTGTTCCACAAAACTTTTGTCACAACCTCTACTGTTGTGATAGTCTGTAAGTGCTTATAACTGAAATAAATGTATCTCCTTCCCCTGTTTATCTCTGCCTCTCTTTCCTGTTGCAAATTTTAGATTATCAATTCTTCAGGGTAGGGATTTGCCTTCCTGTACTTGCACAGGAGCACACACATATACATCATTAATAATAAATTGTTATTATTGTAAATAATAGAGTGATTTTGCTTTTATTCCGTAGTGCAAAAAGGCAGCCATCTTGAAGTGCAGCGATTTGACGATCAGTATCGTGGACGAGAGCTTCCTGGATTTATCAATTACAAAACATTTGAGTCTATCATAAAGCAGCTGATAATGGAACTAGAAGCACCAGCAGTTGAAATGCTGAAGAAAGTAACAGGCAAGTCATGTATTAACAGGGTTCTGGTTAACACAAGGAATTTTTTTTTTTTAGTTTGGTTTGAAAATGATAGTCTTTATGCTTTAGAAATGAATAAGTGTAGGCCTGTTATACTCATGGGGGGGGGGGTTCCCTTAGCCCACACACACTTTCTCACTGGGCCTGCACCCAGCACAACTCCCAGGCCTGTGCCTCTGCCATCTGTGGGCCTGGTGCAATTCCACCACCAGCAGCTTGGCCTGTGCGTCTCCTGGGCTGCATGGCTGCCACTGAGCCCATTGTGGAGCTCCAGGCTGTGCAGCTGCTGCCAGACCCAATGCAGAGCCCTGGGCTGCACAGCCACTGCTGCCACTGGACCCAGCATGGCTCCCTGGCATCGCCGCCACCACCAAAGGCAACTGCTCCTTTACTTTTTGGGAAATTTAAACCCCCCATGTGTGTTTTTAATTTTCAGATTTTTCTGCACACCTGGGGAATTATCCAAATAGGCAGAAAATTTCTTTAGCCTCCATGTGGCCCTGATTCGCGGCTTTAGATGTCCACAGATGGCAGTCATGGGTGGCTAATAGTATATAGAGAAGTTGGGACCCGCAATACTCATGGGGGAGGGAATTGCTCCCTCGATTACAGCTGTGATTACCCACACTCGATTCTTGTCTTTCAGCTGGGGGGGAGACTTGTGGGGGGAATCCTATATCCCCCCATTGCCAAGCCTGGGGCTACTCTGTGCCCCACCACCAACTTTAAGCCCAGCATTCTCCTCTGCCATAGCCAGGTCCTGCATGGCTGCTGGTGTCCTCCACCATGGCCCAATACAGCTGCCAGAGTCCACTGCAGCCTGGACCAATGTGGCTGCTGGCATCTGTTGCCATGAGGCCTGGTGGAGCTGCTGGCCTCCTTCTCCACTGCTGTTGTTCCTTGACTCTGGGGGGGCGGGTTCTGTTCTGATTGGGTAAGCTTTATTTCATCCCCATTGCTGCTGCTGGGCCCTGCTTATCCCCCCCCCATCAGTGAGTGCCACACAGATCCAGCACCTGGGTCTGCCAAGGCCTCTCCCCCATTGTGATCAATGATCATGCTCGAGAGTGTCAACCAGCTTCCCAGCCACCAGGCCCATCAAGATCCCCTCCCCCATCAACAGTGGTGACCCCTGCATGGGTCCGGGCTGCAGAGTCTAAGATTTTCACCCACCCCCAATTAATGGCAGCGAGCCCCATGTGGCTTCTGGCAGCCAAGTTCACCAAGGCTTCTCCTCCCCGTTGTTGACAGTGGCACTGAGCCCTGAGTGGCGCCCACCAAGGTTTCTCCCCCTCACACACCATCATGCTGGCGAGCCCTGCATGGCTCCCAGCCCCTGAAGAATTCTCACCCCATCCGCAATGACAACAGCAAGGTTTCTTCCCCTGTCAGTGATGACAACACATCAACAGAGGAAATAGGAGCATTGTCTGTGCATGCACAGAGAATCCTACTTTACTTTTTAGGAGATTTAAAAAAAAACCCATGTATTTTTGGGAACATTTCAGATTTTTCTGCCAACTTGGGGAGTGCCCCAAGTCTGAAGAAAGATCTGTTTAGCCTTCATGTGGCCCCTATCTGCATATTTAGCTATCTGCAGATGGCGGCCACAGGCGGCTAATACTATATAGATATTTAGACTTGTTCATTTGTTTCTATCCTGCTTCTCAACTGTAAGCTTTCAAGGTGGCACCTAATAAAAATATAACTCACTAAGATCATTAATCATTACACAGTTTATAGTAAAATCAACACTTTCAAAACTCTTAAAAGCCAGCAGCCAACATCAAACATGGAATGCACAAACTAATCAAATGCCTATGGAAACACAAAGTGCTCAGTCTCGTATCTGAATAGCACCAGAGAGGAAATTCCGTAGGCCATATCTAGGATCATCACCTGTCTCACTTATGACTGCAGATGTGATGAGGATCTTAGTTTTTAGGCACAACAGGACAGTGAGAAGAAATGAATATAACTGCTGTCACTTTTGGATGCAGGGTTGAAAACAGACCATGCAAGGCCTTATTATTCTACTGTAAAATTGATTGTTATGTATTTTTTCCTTCCTCAGAAATGGTATCGCAAGATTTTACAAAGGTGGCTAAAGATCATTTTGCAGATTTTCACAATCTTTACAGAGCTGCTAAGGTGAGCACACATAGGACGCTATAGATCACACACTCATGGGGCAGGGCTTCCTCTGACTACAGGAAACTTGTTTTACCTAGTCTGAACTTTCCAGCTTGTCCATCTACAGGTTGCTCCTCACTCCTTCACATTTCTCCAGGTATCGGAGACATTTTTTCTAATTATGAACAAATACTTCAGCCCAAAGAATTGCTTCGGTTACCAGCATTTACCACCAGAGCCTGAAAGCTCCAGACAGTCTTCTGCTGGCCACTGTCATCAAGGGCTAGAGTTGCCAGCTCTGGATTGGGAAACACCTGGAGATGTTTGGGGTGGAGCCTGAGGACGGTGGGATTGGGGGAGGGGAGGGACCTCAGTGGGGTATAGGGCCATAGACTCCGCATTCCAAAGCTGTCATTTTCTCCAGGTGAACTGATCTGTGTTGCCTGGGGATCGGTTGTAAACCCAGGAGATCTCCAGCTACCACCTGGAGGTTGACAACCCCACCAAGGGCTCAGTTGGAAAGTCTAATTATAAGACTCTGTGTGTGTGTGTGTGTGTGTGTGTGTGCTCTGTTACCACTTTTTTGAGATCATGGATGTCTGTGTTGTCTTTAATAACTGTTGATCTGGTGTGTTTGGGTTTTTTTCGTTTGTTTGTTTGCATCTTTTTGGCTGGTCCTGCTTTTCCTGTGCTATTAATATGTCTACCTGTTGTACCCGGTGAGTGATTCTTCTTTGAATTCTGTTCCTGGTGTCTAGGTAATGGTTTCCATTCCATTATTTTCCTGCCTCAATCTGAGACATGGATTTCACCCTCTGACTCTGGTAGTCCTGCATGTTTGGTTGACAGCTAGTCAGGAGAAAAATGTCCTGTCCCTTTAATAGCAACTTAATGAATAGAAATGGGTAGTTGAAGCTTTCCATGGCATAAATACCAATGACTGGTATTTGCAGATGAAGCCGATGTTGTGGGGATAGCTAGAGGTTTGCAAATGTTTGAAAAAGATTTGCATCTCTATCTCCCTCCCCAGGCCATTCAGCAAAATGCATTCCGATTATTCAAAGGGTGCCAACCTGATGCTTGTGACTAGAGAGAAAGAAAAATGAAAAGGGAATTTGAAAATGGAGAGAGTAAAAATAAAGCCAGGTGGAAAGATAAGTGGGGAAACAGAAATAATTTAGCAGAAATAATGGTGGACAGGTTTTTTCTTGGAAGCCATGAATGTACATAGCATACAGGAGGTCCGTCCCCCCCAAAGCTGGATTTATTGATCTAGACACTGAGGTCCCTGTGCAGAAGTGGATACATGATTATGGGGGGGGGGGGGCGCAGTGGCTGTAATTTCTGTATGAAGCTTGAATGTATATGAGGTAAGCACAGAATCTATTTATAAGCAGGGTTGATAACAATACAGACTTCTAGCTTTGATAGGTTATTGTAGCAAATGAGAAAACAATTGAGGCTGAAAGAATTACAATCACACCTTTTGATCATTTCTAATCCAGCAATTTCAGGCTTCCTTATTGAAAAACGATGGTAAAGGAATGCCCCCCGACAGTTTCTTTTTCCTTCCCTTTGGCCACCAGAAGCAAAATAAGAGCGGAAAGCAGAGCCATGCAGATAAACAAAGTTGCACGTACACATTCTGGGTATAAGCTTTTGTGTGCGTGCAAACTTCTTCAAATACAGATATAAAGAAGTGTGCATGCACAAAAAAACGTATACCCAGAATTAAACTTTGGTGGTCTTAAAGATGCCACCAAACTCAAACTTTGTTTTACTGCTTCAGACCAAAACAGCTACCCACCTGAATATATCGTAATATAGACTAACATATTGTAAATCAAAGAAGCAATTAAAAAAAACAGACTAATAAACACCGGATACTCTTTGTGTTCTGGAATGAGGAAATAAGATTTACTCACTTGCCATTTGTATGTTGTAGAGTATTCTGTTACTAGTTATGAATTTTAATTGCTTTTCTTTTGTTTGGATATATACGTGTGTATGTGTATAATTTATTTATTTAAAACATTTTTATGACTCCTTTCCACCCAGTCAGAGTCCACAAGGTGGTAAACATAAAAAACCATTAAAACAGTTGAACAATTAAAAACACATTTAAAATGATAAATTATATATTTTAAAATTATAGCATTTATTATATATACGTATCTTTTTATTTGTGTGCAAGTAATTATAAGCAACAATATATTGTTTTTTAAATAAAAAGATGATTGCATAACTAATCAGTGGTTGTTAGCTACACATGTGCTGGTATTAGTTGCAGTTTTGTCAACGGGATAAGAGCTTGTGGATTTGGTCACTGTATGGAATAACCAAACGCAATATTGCTCTCTTACATTTGTGATGTTATTGTTGTTGTTCATCACAGGATAGAATTGAAGATATTAAAGAGAAACAATTGGAGGAAGCTGAATGTATAGTGAGGACCCAGTTTGCAATGGAACAGATTTTATACTGCCAGGACAAAGTTTACAGCCAAGACTTAAGTTCAGTACGGGAACATACAGCTGCAGAAGAAAAACATCCCTTAAAGATCAATTCTGTGGGCCTCTTAGTATGCCTTTCTGATGAAAAGAATGCTTCAGTCAAAGAAATGGCTTATCATTTGGAGGCATATTTCAATGTAAGTAATTTCCTACCAAAGGCAAGGGCTTTCTAAGCAGGATGGTTTTTGAACATGTAAATGAACTGCAAACTGGAAGGTCAGTAGTTTAGCAGTTTGAGACCTGAGTGCCGCGTGACAGAGTGAGCTCCCATCTCTGGCCCCAGCTCCTGCCAACCTAGCAGTTCGAAAGCAAGAAATTGCAAGTAGATAAATAGGTACCACTTCGGTGGGAAGGTAACAGCGTTCTGTGCACCTCAGCGTCTAGTAATGCCGGCCACATGACCACGGAAACGCCTTTGGACAGTGCTGGCTCTTCGGCTTGGAAATGGAGATGAGCACCACATCCCTAGAGTCGGATTCAACTGGCTTTTGAGCAAGGGAAACCTTTACCTTTACCTAGCTACCTTACACTCTATCCAACAAGCTCTGTATTGTCTGTATTGTCTACTGTGACTCGAAGTGGCTTTGCTGGTCATGGCAAAGAGAGGTTTATACCAGACCTACTACCTAAGAATATGTTAATTAGACCTGTCATGGATTAAACCTGGGACCTTCTTCATACAATGCATACAAATGCATACATATGTTTGCACCCTAAGATGAATGGGTATGTTCCTACATCTGTTGGCCTATGTGCCCATCACAATAGCAAGTGTATATATACTAGGAACCTGATTTGTATTAATTTCTGTGAAGGTATTATTGAAAAGTATGTTTTACTGTTTTAAATTTTAATTCGGCTTGGCCGCATGTTAGCCACTCTGAGCTGCTGGATAGGGCTGGATATTAGTCCCAAAAATAAATAAATAAAATAAGTAATATAAATTAATACATTTAGAATAGGCGTTTCATTTAGATGCATTCAATTCTGGTCATCCCTAGAGAGCTTTTTAATAGGGAACATATATAGAGAGAGCAGAAGCAGAGTTACGACACAAAAGGCATTGTTCTGTAAAATACAGTACTTAATCCCAGGTGCCAACCATGAAATCCTTTAATACGCAAAAAGTTTCCACAGATTACTTCTGGATATCAAGTTCCTCCATAGTGACATCATATGATTGGATAAGTTTTTTGTTGTTTTTTTTAGTGGAGGTGCTATATTTGTAATTCCCCACTGATTGTCTCTCAGAGGATTAGATTCAGGCAGGTAGCTTTGTTGGTCTGAAGCAGTAGAACAAAGTTTGAGTCCAATGGCACTTTTAAGGCCAACAAAGTTTAATTCTGGGTATACGCTTTCATGTGCATGCACACAAATGCTTATACTCAGAATTAAACTTTGTTGGTCTTAAAGGTGCCATTGGTCTCAGAGAATTAGTTCTACATCAGTCCTTTTTTTTGGAAACAATTTTTATTTAGGATATAGTCAATCAAAATCAACATTTGTTATACATTTTCATCCTACCCTCCTCCCTTCCCCCCCCCACATGGCTTTCCACAGTGCTACAACCTCCGGCTAAATTCTTAAATTTCTTCTTCCTTCCTTTTTTCATTGTAAGTTCAATAGGTAACTAATCTCTTCATATTTAAATTTCTCTGTTTCTTATTCCATATTGCTAAACTTTTAACATTCAATAGTTATCAAAGCAAAATAAATTGTCTCTTACATCCCAATACTTCTCCAAATAGTCTTTTAAATCTTTCCAATCTGCTAGAAAGTCTTCTGCTTCCATATTATTAAGTTTTCATGTCATCTTGTCCATTTCAACCATAAAAAGTAATTTTTTAATCCAATCTCCAATCTCCGGGACTTTATCTTGCTTCCAACATTGAGCATACGTTATTCTGGCAGTTGAGATCATATACCACATCAATGTCCTTTTTGCCACATTGGCCTCTTCCATTTTTAGTCCCAAAAGTAATATTTCTGGTTCTTTCTTAAATTCACACTTCACAGTTTTTTCCATTTCCGCATGAATCTCAACCCAATTTTTTTTAGCTTTTTCACAAGTCCACCACATATGATAAAACGAGCCCTCAGCCTTTTTAAACTTCCAACATTTGTTTGACATATTAGTATTCATATTGGCAATCTTTTTTGGTGTCATATACCACCTATACATCATCTTATAACAGTTTTCTTTTAGGTTATTACATGTTGATATTTTCAGTGCATTCTTCCATAAATATTCCCAAGTTGACATCATTATTTCTTTATTCATATTTACCGCCCATTTTATCATCTGTTCTTTGACTGTCTCATCTTCTGTATACCATTTTAACAATATTTTATATATTTTTGAAATAAGTTTTTTACTTCCCTCAAACCATACATTCTCAATATCATTATACTTTTTTCTAAAACCAAAAGTCTTTTTATCTTTTTTAAACAAGTCATTAATTTGTCTGTATTGGAACCAACCATATTTAAAAGCTAAATCTTCTTCCATTTTCATTTCAAATGTCTTTCCCACTGGCTTCAACATGTCTTTATACTGTACCCAGTCTTCTCCCTTATAAATCGAAAAAGGTTTTATTACCTCTACCAGGACAATCCAAAGAGGTCTCTCATCTGAGAAGTACCTCCTATATTTAGTCCATGTGTCGAAAAGCACTCTTCTGATATAATGATGTTTAAAGAAACCATCCATTTTCACTTTTTCGTACCATAAATAGGCATGCCAGCCAAACCTACAGTCATGACCTTCTAACGCCAACAGTTTCTTATTATTTAGCGTAGCCCATTGCTGCAACCAAGCTAAACATACCGCTTCATGGTACAATCTTAAATTTGGTAATTGGAATCCTCCTCTCTCTTTCGCGTCACATAAAATCTTCATTTTAATTCACAGTTTCTTCCTGGCCCATACAAACTTTGAAATTTCTCTTTGCCACATGTTAAAAATCTTCACATCTCTTACTATCGTTTTTAAATTAGAGACTGGCTTGCTATTGTGCTAGGACATTAGTTCAGACATAAGCATGTGCTTATGAACCCCTAGGCATCTATGTAGCTTTCCTATATCAGATTGTTTATCTCCTTGTAAGACGTACACCTCAACAATGTTACTGATTTGTTTGGGGGTAAAGTACACAAGTTAAAGTATGAGAGAATCTTTGATGCGCTTTTATCTTTTTATTACAAAATAAGTATTTGATGGAATGTCATTAACTAATTTAAGAGATTATAATACCATAGATAATTAGAGGAATTACATGAGACCAGTCAAAACTCCTATCCAGAAATAAGTAAGTCCCAAACAAGAAGCATCTTCTAAGAAGAAGCTGATAATCAGTTCAGACTTCCATATATATAGGTTTTTAAAATCATCTTCCAACAATCAGTACCTGTCTCACTTAATAAGGGTGCAGATTCTTGGCTAACTGATTACCTTAGAACTTCACCATACAAAGATATCTAAACTCAAATATCTTAAAAGATATAAAAGCTGTGTTGGTTTGTTCTCATTACTTTTTAACATAACAAAGAAGACTACAAACATTGATTACAAGTTTCTTGTACAAGTTTACAAGTTTCTGTTAGACCTCAGCTTATACATCCCATCTTTGAACTATATCTTCAGATTGTATTAGTTGAATATTCTTGCCAGCCTCTGACTCTTCTTGCTCTTGGGCCCAGACAGATATTACATCAACTGATGCAAAATGCAAATTGCTTCTAATCTACTGAAGGCCATATTATATTATTCCTTTGTTCTTTACCTCTCTTCAAGGCAATTCTGTCTGGATTCTCTGTCTGGCACATTTAGCTGAGAGAGAAAGCCAGTCCTATTCTGGCCTGCAGAAACATTGTCTATGATCATTTTAGTCAAGACCAACAATTGTTCCCTTATATTGCTGGCTATAGCCATGACAGCTTGATTGCTTTCTTTTCTGTGCATCCACAAACTATTTGCAAACCTGTTGCATATTTAGGGACATAGAATTACAACTCCAAACACATTATTCTTGCTTTTGAAGTGGAAAAGCATGAATATTCACTATAACTAAGTACTGTTGCTGTATTATTTCTTTATTTAAAATATTTATATCCCACCTTTCTGCAATGCCCAAGGCAACTTCACAAAATATAAATTCGCAATTAAAATACGTCAAGTTAAAGCTGCAACAATACATTAATACATCAAATAGCAGCAGGGAGGCCCATCCAGTGTGCAGTGACATGTCTGCATCACTGATCTCATGACTTCCAGGATGACAGGGCAGTGCTCTGGTATTTGGGCAAAAACTATGGTAAATTTCGCTTCTACCATATAGTTTTTGCCCAAATACCAGAGTTTAGCCCTGACAATCTGGACATGATGACATCACTTCTGGGTCACATGGGTAGTGACATGGACTCATTACTGCATATCAGATGGATCTCTCTCTTTTTCAGGGCAAGTTCCCTCCTGCTAGCCAGCTGATTGGTGGCAGGGTGGTTGGGGCCTTGGAGTGGGGGACCCCTGCCTCCACTAGGGGTCTGGCAATTCTAGGAGGGGGTGTAGGCAGAGGTGTAATTTGTAACCACATTATGCCTTGATCAAATATGTGGGGAGCAGGTCTGTGTCTAAGGTGTCCCTGTTTGCCACTGTCCACCACTGCAGTGCTCACACAGACCAAGCAGATAAGATGTTACTTGCAGCATTTTATTACCTTTTCATTTCAGAACGCAGGGAAACGTCTCTCCTGTCAGATTCCTCTGATTATCTTGTTCTACATGCTGAAGAAAAATGGAGATAAGCTACAAAATGAAATGCTGAAGCTTTTGCAGGTAAAGGAAGAGATTGGCAATTTCCTCCAGGAGCGTAAAGATGCCGCTGAGCAGAGGCAGTTCCTAAGTGAGCGAATTGATCGGTTGACTCAAGCACGGCAGCACCTAGCAAAATTTCCTGGTTAAATGGAAGATGTATTACAGTACACCATTTCTGAGAAGCTATATTAACTGGACCCCTAGAGATAAGCTACATCTCCATTGTCTAAGAAGTTCATATTCTGTCACTTGCTGATGCTCTGTTTGCTGTAGTTGGTTAAACCAATGTGTTGCACAAATCCTGTTTAGTTGATCAGACATGTATTCATAGACCATAGTTTGTTCAAAAATCTCAGTCTGCTGCTTGTGTTCTTTCCCACTTCCAAGCAGAATCCCCAGATACTATCCCAAGCTCCCTTGCACTGCCACTTCTGGTGCAGCCTGCATGCTATTGACTACAATGTGGGAAGGCTGCTCTTAGGGCAAACTAAGTGTATTTTTACCCTTGCCCCCTCTCCCTCTTCTTGTTTCACCACATTCCCTAACCTTGTTTCATCTCAGGAAGCAACAACAAAGGGCATTTTCTTTACACTGTGTGTAGTGCTATTTACTGCTACGGTGCCCCCCCACCCCAGTAATCTTTTTCTAAACTGAAAAGCCCCCGATCTTACAAGGAAGGTTCTCCAGACCCTTGATCATTTTGGTTGCTATTTTCTGTACTTTCAGTTGTATGATAGCCTTATTGAGATGGGGGGGCGGGACTAAAACAGTCCACAGAATATGTAGCCACACCATAGGTTTATATTTAAATCACTCCTAATCATTATTAGCATGAGATTTACTTTCACTGCTGGAACATCGAGTACAAATTTTCACTGAGCTATCCACCATGCCCCCAAGATCACTTTCATGGCAGTTCAGATAGTGACAGTTCAGACAGATATCAGTATATGAAGTTAAGATCCCCCCCCCCCGTTTGCCACAATATGCCTGCTTTCTAGAGCTATGTTACAGTCTGCCTCTGAGTTCCATAACACAGTGGCAAGGCACACCAAGGTAGAGGGAGTGGCATCATCCTGTACTTAGTTCTGTCTTTAATAAAGAGGACTCAGAAGCTTCAGGTGCAGAATGCAGCCACCTATTCTGAGCATGTAACAGTTCTGACAATTAACACGATTCTGAAAGGAGTCCATTGGCTTCCAGTTTGCATTCAAATTCAATTCATAATGCCGGTCACCACCTTTAAAACCCTTCAGGGCCTGGGGTCCACATAGCTGTGAAATCACCACTCCTAGAATAAGGCTTGTGCAAGCAGGAAACCTGCAAGACTTTGCAGGAATCACTTCAGTTTTCCCTGTATCCCCTTCCACACACCATTTCTCCTTTCTATCCTGCTGGCAACCCCCATAGCCTCTCCTCTTTCCATCCTCTCCTTCACAATCACCCACCAACTGTTACCTGCCTCTCCTTCAGCTTTATCATTTATTTCCTTCACTTACACCCTACCTTCCACCCTAATGGTGACCCAAAGCAGCTTATGTCATTCTGCTCTCCTCTATTTTATCTTCACAACAACACTGTGTGGTAGGTTAGGCTAAGGGTGTCCAGCAGCCTTCCATGGCAGAGTGGGGTTTTGAATCTGGGTCTCTCAGATCGTAGTCGGACACTCTAATCACTGTACCACACTGACTGTTAGCTTCCCTCACACCAGAAAAATCTGGCCAAGTTGCAAATGCCCTGTGGTAGCCAGTAACTCAGGCAAGACATGTTAGCCACTGCTGAGCCCAGCCAAATCACACTACTTGTATGGAGGCTGCCCCTGGACCGAGGCAAGTTGTTTTGGCATCAATTTGTAGCCATCACAGTGTTGCAGACTCATGATTGTTAATGGTATATGATTAAACAAAGCAGGCTTGAGGATTTATTTTTACTATTTCAGCAAAATCTCACTGTTACATCCTTGGAAAGATAACTAAATCATTGGAGACTTGCCCTGAAATAAATCTAGCAAAGCTGGGAATGAGTAGGTCCCAAAGCTGGGAATGAGTTGCAATTTTGCTATGGGATAAGTATTTCTAAGCTCTGAAATGCTTACATCATAGACTCAAACAAGGTGAATTATTGGCCTTGATAGAGTCATGTGTTTCATGTAATTAGGCTTGTATAAGACTAGGGCTGTTGTGGAAATAAATACAACGAGCTCTAGAAAGAGGCTCTGGGCAGTGCCCTGGCCTTGGGCACTTGCCATTTGCTGTGGCAACCTTAGCAGAGTATAATTACACAGAGCCCACCATTTTCTCCAGGGGAACTGATCTCTGTCATCAGGAGAGCAGTTGTAATTCTGAGTGCTCTCCAGCTTTCAGGTGGAGGTTGGCAGCAATGGTCTTCCAGGAGAAAATGGCTGGTTTGGAGGGTGGAATCTATGCCATTGTACCTGTCTAAGCTCCCACCCCTCCTCAAACCCCATGCTCTTTGGGCTCCACCCATCAAACTTGGAGTATCCCAACCTGGAGTTGGCAACCCTATCTCCTTTCCAGCCAGCCATCAACCTACTGTTATCTGCCCCGGTCTCTACCATCTGGAGAGCAGTTTTAATTCTGAGTGATCTCCAGCCATCATCTGGAAATCAGCAGCAATGGTTCCCCAGAAGGAAAAGAACAGTCTTTCTCTGCAGTGGAGACCAAAGCAGCTTACCTCATTCTCCTCTCCCCCATTTGATCTGCACAACAACCCTGTGAGGTAGGTTAGACTGAAAGTCTGTGACTGGTTCGGAATCACCCACTCAGTTTCCACAGCAAGAACCTGGGTCTAGCAGACCCTGCTCTGGTGCTAACTGCGACACCACTCTGACTGTGGTATCGCTTGGTATCATAACTGAACTCCAGACAACAGATCTCTCTCTCCCACTGGAGAAAATAACTGCTTTGAACGGTGGACTCTATGGCATTCTATTCAGCTGAGGCCTCACCCCTCCCCAAACTCTGGCTTCCATAGACTCCACCACAGAATATCCAGGAATTTCCCAACCTGGAGCTGGCAACCCTAGTCAGGACTGGCCCCAATGAGTTCCTCACAAAGGCCTGGAAAGTGCCTCCTTCCTTTGCCTCTTTACTGACAGAACCAAGCTTGGTTGCCTAGCAACAGCCACTGAGGAAAAAGTTAGTCCCACAGGAGCCAAGCAGAAGTGTCTTCATCAGGAGAGACAGCTGTTCTGTGAGGGAAGAGTGTCCTGTCCAGGCAGTGGGTGGGGGAGAGGAGTGGACCTAGCACCCAGCCAATGGCACACAAGTACTCTTGAGTGGTGGTTGATGGGCCAATGGCTGCTGGAGCACACTGCTCAGCCAATGGGAGAGCTGGAAATGGCCAATACGTGAGGGACACACACACACACATATATATAGGATACCCACACCCAAGACACCCCTGAATCTCAGCTGTCGATTATGTGAGACTACCTTTCTGAAACCACTTTAGTGAGGATCTCAAAGAAGTATTTTAAGTTTTAACCTTAGATAGGTAGGATAAGGAATGGTATGTATTTCTGTTTTTGTATCATTGTAATTCTTTCATATTTACTCATTTTAAGAATGGTTAGACTTTAAATAAAAACTTCTCCCAAACTTCAAAAGCTTGGTATTGCGGTAGATTCCTCTCTTTTATGTGATGAATCATATATTTTAAGAACAATCCAACTAAGACTTCCGGATCATGAACTCAAAAAAGTGTTCCCTTCGCACTTCCCTGCTGTTCTGCAGCTTATTTAGGTATATATCAAAGGCATGGAATGATGCCCCACTATTCTCCAGTGGTTCGGATAGCGGGACAGTCCGTACTATTGGGATAAGCTCCACCCTCTCCTTCAGGGTCGGCTCCAGGCTTTGAACCATGTGAGGCGGGGCTTATCCCCTGCGGCTTCCCCAGTTCTTGCTGGCCCTGCTTACCAGCAGGACATGCTCCAGCAGCGCTCATTTGGAGCGCTTAGCTTCTACAGGAAGAAAAGAAAGAAGAGCCGCCGCAGCAGCAAGGACTGAGGGCGAGTGAGGCTGAACTGGGTTGTCCCTGGCTTCAGCGGAGCTCTGAGAAAGCCCTGGGCATCCGTCTGCTGGCCTTACCCGACCTCCGGGTGGAGGGCCTCCCCCTTCATTGCTCTGGGGGTGAGGAGGAGCCTGGCTGCACGGCGTACCCACGTTGATGCAGTGGATCGCCGCAGCAGAAAGGAATGGGGACAAACCTTAACCGACGGTGGTGGTGAGTTCGATGGGCCCCTGGAAGCCTTCCCGAGCGGGGTTGGAGCCTCAGGGGATGAATCCACCACAGCATAGAGCTAGGACCTACTTAGAACGAGCGGGATGTTGTTTCACTCAGAACCTCGGCAGCTGGGAGAGGAAGGCTGCAGGTTTATCTCTGGCATGCCATTTTTTTGGGTGAAAACGGGGGGGCTTCTTCAGATAGGGCCCAATTATTTCCAACCTAAGCCCCAGAGACATTGCCTCCTCCCAGTTGTTGAGGCTGCTCATTTTGGCATGTTAAAATGGCGGCCATTTTAACTCAATCTGAAGAGTTTCACTTTAGTTTCTTCCACAGATTGGTACAAGATGGCTGATCAAGCTAAAAGGGAGGTGTCTTCAGACAGAGACAGTTCCCTAAGTGAGCTCAGTTTTCCCAGGCCGTCTGTTTCCCTGGCCAGTCAAGATATTGTTCAACCAGGTTTGGATCCTAGGGAACAAGAAAAGACTGAACTGATGCCCTGGTTTAGGTCAGAAATGAGGAAGACATGGTAGACACCCGTCAGGGAGCAGGGCCCTCTAAGTCTTTGCTGGGACAAAGCAAACCTGTTAAGAGGTCAAAACCCTGTCAAGATCTTTCATCCAGCAGTTCTGGCTCTCCTCCCAGACACAAACGCAAGAGAGAGCAATTTTCCTCTGTGAAATTTAGCCAGCTGCCAGGACATAAGGAATTAGTGTCCCAGTCCTCGGATTCTTCCTCTGAAAGGGAGGAAGGAGAATTATCCGAGGAAGAGGAGGAAGTTATGCCATCTGTACAGTCCAGCCTATTCCCTCAGGAGTGTTAATCTAAACTTCTACCCAAGGTCTTAAGAACGTTGGATCTTTCATCTAAACCTAAAGCTGTAGAGGAACCAGACTCTGAGTTCCAATCGGGTGCTGGCAATCTGATGCCCAAATTGTCTAAGGTGCAGCCAGGGCTTCCTCTTTCAGCTTCCTTTTTTAATATCATGAAGGCTGAATGGGAACAGCCGGCAAAACCCAAGGCTAGTCACCATTTGTTCTCTAAATTTTATGCGCTAATGCCTGAAGCGACTAAGAGGCTGAAAGTACCAGTAGTGGATGATCCTATTTCCAGTCTGTCTTCCAGTGCAGTCTTACCCATGGACAATGAGGGTTTACCCAAGGACCAGTGTGACCGATGTGTTGAACAGGCTCTACGAAGGGACTTCGAGGCCTCATCTCAGTCTTTGAGAGCTTCCACCACTGCTTCTTTATTTGCTAGGGCAGCATATGACTGGGCAGAAAACTTGGCTTCGGCTGGGAGTAATATCCCTAAAGAGTTCAAGGATGAACTAAAGAAAATTGCATTAACTATAGTATTTGCTGCTGATGCATCTCTGGACACCTTGTAGTTGTCAGCTAGGGCCATGGCGTGTAGCATTACAGCCCGCAGGAATACGTGGCTACAACTTTGGGATGCTAACTCCTCATCCCAAGCCAAGGTGGCTTCGGTCCCTTTCAAGGGTGGGAACCTATTTGGGGAGGGTCTGGATAGGTTCTTGATTGAGGACAGAGACAAAAACAAGGTTTTTACCATCAAAAAAGAGGGACAATAAGTCTAGAAACAGGTTTCAGCCATTTCAGGATCAAAAAAGAGGTCAGAAGTCATATTTTAACAGACCCTTTAAATCCAAGTGGCAGCCCAGACAGTCTAGTTCCAAATCTTTCTCTCAGGCAAAAGGAGAACAGTCAAACAGCAGGAACCCCAAAAAAGGTGCCTCAGCATGACTATCTTCACAGAGTCACTCAGGGATTTGGGGAAGATTACAGCGGTTTGCCACTCAGTGGAACCAGACAATTACGAACCGCTGGGTCCTCGACATTGTGAACAAAGGCTACAGGCTGGAGTTCTCTTCCAAACCCCCAGTCAGACTAATAAAAATAGTGAAACACAGGGACACTGCCAAACATCTTCAGATGCTCACAGCCATCCAACATTTGTTGGAGATAGGGGCAATAGAGTTGGTTCCACAGGTGCAAAAAGGACAGGGAGTATACACGATATTCTTTTTGGTCCCAAAGAAAAATGGGGACACCAGAGCTATCCTGGATCTCAAGAGATTGAACAAGCATGTTCGGGACAGAAAATTCTGGATGGAAACCTTGCGCTCCATCCTACCAGCCATTCAGAAAGGGGCTTTTCTAGTTTCAATAGACCTTTCCAAGGCTTATCTGCACGTGCCGATTCACTTAGATCATCGGAAGTTTCTGAGATTCGCTTATGCGGGTCGCCACTATCAGTACAGGGCTCTCCGATTCGGGTTCAAATTATCCCCGAGAGTATTCACCAAAGTACTGGTCACTCTCGTAGCAGCTCTCAGACTAAAGGGGATAGAGTTATTTCCTTACCTGGATGATATTCTTATCAAAGCGACATCGAGGCAGGGATGCATACAGGCGTCTCAAATCACAGTGAGTACACTACAGGAACACGGGTTTGTAGTGAACCTAGAGAAAAGTCATTTACAACCCACACAGAGGCTGATTCACTTAGGTGTGATAATAGACACAGTAGCGGACAGATTTTTATTTTCCGAAGAGAAGGAAAGCAAGATTACATGTCTTTTTATAGAGACATTAAAACAGGACAGGACGGCTCTCATGTCACTGGCAAAACTTCTGGGGATGTTGGTTTCTTGTCAGGAGATAGTTTTCACGCATGACTTCTACAGAGGTTTCTGCTACCTTACCAAAGGGACATTGCGTGCCAGAGGTTCAAGGTAATACGCCTGCCAGAGTCACTGAAAGCGGACCTAGGCTGGTGGCTGTCACCACAGATTTTTTCCCAGGGTTGTCTCCTTTCGGAACCCACAAGGACACTAATGACCACAGACACCAGCCTCTTGGGGTAGGGGGCGCATGCGGAGGGTCAGATGGGGCAGGTCAGTTGGTCTCAGGAGGAGTCCAGGAAAAGTATCAACTTTTTAGAATTGAGGGCTGTAAAGTTGGGACTGTTGAAGCTCGAAAAACGCTTAGTCGGGAAACGTGTTAGTCCAAACGGACAACACTACAACCAAAGCATATCTCAACCATCAAGGGGGGAACCAAGGAACGGTCCCTACACAAGGAGGCGACGGAACTGTTGATCCGGGCAGAGAATCTCCTATTGTCACTGAGGGCGACACATGTGGCTGGGAAGGACAATGTCCTGGTGGATTGGTTAAGTCAGACACGGCTGGATCAGTTCGAGTGGGAACTCAACAGGGAAGTGTTCCTTCAGATAGGTCACAGGTTTGGAGAGATGTCGACGGACTTATTTGCAACAGCTCAAAACCGACAGGTTCAAGCATTCTTTTCTAGGATAGCAAGCGAGCGGGCCATAGGAACAGACGTTTTAAACTGTGATTGGCCTCCAGGGCTATTGTATGTGTTTCCTCCGATTCAAATCCTACCCAGGGTTTTTCAGAAGGTTCGCCAGCAACATGTGGAAGTGGTGGTTGTGGCTTCTTGTTGGCCAAGACGGGCCTGGTTTTTGGAACTAAGAACGATGTCCACTCAGGACCCGTGGAGACTCCCTCTCGGGAAGGACTTATTAAGGCAGGGAATAATTTTGTATCCACAACCAGGGATGTTCAAACTCACTGCCTGGAGGTTGAGCAGGAAAGTTTAATGGCACTGGGTTATTCTCAGGGCATAGTGAAAACCATGTTAGCATCCAGGAAAACTTCTACTAATAGAGTGTATAATGCTACCTGGCGGGTTTTTCAGAAGTGGTGTCAGAATAACAAGTTAAATCCTTTTAAGGTGT
The DNA here is from genome assembly GCF_001447785.1 of Gekko japonicus. Taxonomy (NCBI): domain Eukaryota; kingdom Metazoa; phylum Chordata; class Lepidosauria; order Squamata; family Gekkonidae; genus Gekko; species Gekko japonicus. Next base: position 121,487 of record NW_015167562.1, read on the forward strand.
CGGTAAAGGGCATTTTATGTTTTTTGCAGGATGGCTTGGATAAAGGTCTGAGTACAAGTACGTTCAGGAGACAGGTTTCAGCCATTTCGGTGGTACAGGGTGTCAGGGGAGGTAAATCCCTATCATGTCACCATCATGTTAAAAGATTCCTGAGGGGCTTTTTTGCTTAATCCTCCCACAGTGCATAGGTTCCCCACATGGAACTTACATATGGTCTTGAAATCGTTGTGCAGAGCACCGTTTGAGCCCTTGGCTTCATGTCCACTTAAGGAACTTACTTTTAAGACTCTGTTCCTAGTGGGTATTACCTCAGCTCGGTGAGTGTTGGAGCTGAAGGCCTTGTTAGTCAACAGGGGCTTATGTGTGTTCCATAGAGATAAGGTTATTTTAAGGCTGGACCCAGTGTTTGTCCCTAAGATAAATTCGGTTTTCCACAGAACGGAGGAAATAATTTTGCCAAATTTTTGTCCAAATCCCGTTCATGACAAAGAAAAAGAGCTACATTGTTCGGATGTTAGACATGCTCTTAGTTTTTACATTGATAGAACCAGACAGAGCAGAAAATCTGAATCCTTGTTTGTGTCTTTTAGGAATTCTATGGGGGCATAGGTGTCCACGGCTACCCTGAGTCGGTGGATTAAGGGTTGTATCCTTCTGGCATATAAGGCCAGAGGGTTGGAGCCTCCAGAAGGAATTGTTGCACATTCTTTGAGAGGGGCGGCTACATCAGCAGTATATAGATCCTTTCCGTCTTTGGAAGTTATTTGTAAGGCGGCCACCTGGCGTTTGGTCCACTCTTTTACATTATAGAGTGGACAAGCTGGCTTTGGCAGAAGCGGCCTTTGGTCGTAGAGTCCTGCAACACGCTCTGTAGGTATCTGACAACATTCCCTCCCTTGGGACTGACTTTTTAAAGTCCCAACAGCTGTCCTTGAAAAAGAGCAGTTTGTGTCAGAGTTCTCTCAGCCCCACCCACCTCACAGGGTGTCTGTTGTGGGGAGGGGAAGGGAAAGGAGTTTGTAAGCCGCTCTGAGACTCCAAGTGAAGAGCGGGGTATAAATCCAATCTCCTCCTCCTCCTTTCTCGGTGGTTTGGGAGCGGGACAGTCCAGCTCACCCAGTTGGATGGTTGTCTATGGTCAGGTGTGCGGGGAATGTTGCAGGACATTGACTGGTGGGGCGTTTTTTTCAGACTGCATGGCTCAGTTCCTTGATTGCGGAAATGTGTATGTTTGTGTCTTTGACCCGGTTTCTGTTGACAGTTTCCAAGTGGTTATTAAAGTTGATGTTTAAGTCTTCAAGTGGATTTTCTCTTTTTGGGAGAACTGGTCTTCCTGTTACTTTCCAGATGAGGTGAGGGCTCATGTATGACCTGGGGAAGCCACAGGGAATAAGCCTCACCTCACATGGATCAAAGCCTGGAGCTGACCCTGAAGGAGGGGGCGGAGCTTATCCCAATAGTACGGACTGTCCCGCTCCCGAACCACCGAGAAAGGAAGCTTCATGGTAAGCCAGTTTGGTGTAGTGGTTAGGTGCACGGACTCTAATCTGGGAGAACCGGGTTTGATTTCCCACTCCTCCACTTGCACCTGGCTGGATGACCTTGGGCAAGCCGTAGCTCTGATAAGAGCTGTTCTTGAAAAAGAGCAGTTTCTGTCAAGAGCTCTCTCAGCCCCACCTACTTCACAGGGTGTCTGTTGTGGGGAGGGAAAGGGAAAGGAGTTTGTAAGCCGCTCTGAGACACCTTTGGGTAGTGAAGGGTGGGGTATAAATCCAATCTCTTCTCTTCTCTTCTAAGTGAAACAAATCTTCCATTTTTTCATTTTGGATTTCCCATTCCAGTGCCGAGCCTTTACTTTGGCCTGTTTAAATGCTCTTCCATCAGTAGTCCTTTTTGGTAGATTTAGGCAAACACCTTCTCAAAATAAGTTTTGTCCATGTGAATTAAGTACTCTTGATTCGTTATCCCATATTATTTTAGAGTATCCCCTCCTTGCTTTACAATGTAAACAATGCTTATCTAAATACCACCAGCATTTCTTCATTAAGGATTTTTTTAAAATTATCTTTTAGAAGATGTTAACCCTCAAATCACTGTATATGTTGCCAATTTTTAGTAGAAGCTTATGAAATTAAGTCCAAACACATCACTGTATCTTAATTGTTGGACACCTATTTTTTTCTATTTGTGTCTGATGTTTTATTGATTTAAATACATACTTGATCTGTATTACTGGTCACTATCTTAGTCAACTGTTTTATGTCTGTTTTTATCTATCAGACTTTTGTATTTATTCTTGATTGTAATTTACCAGGAACCTTTATGCCAATAAATGTCAAAAGTATCAAATAAATACTTAAGAGATAAATATGAGTGATATTTGGCTGGGATAAAAGGTTTTCACTTGACAGCTGGAATAAACATTGATTTATCTTCAGTCAGAGGGCTCTTATTGTATAAAGACTGGTTATTAAAGATAATAGCCTCAGGATAACCCTGTAGTTTAATGGTTAATGTGGCAAAGAGTCCATGTGTGCCACTGGACTCTGACTTTATTCTGCTGTTACGGACTAACATGGCCACCCATCTGGAATTATCTTCAAAGGTATTCCTGTACATTATGCTCAGTGTCAGTTTTACGTGTGTTCTGGTTTGCTGTAGTGCCCCTCTCCTCAGCATTTCAATGGACATAACACTGGATTCTACCTATACATGGGGAATATCACACTTCTGCTTTTGCTTCTGTTAACAAATCACTCCAAGATCCCACAGAAATTCTACCACTCTCAGCATACTAGAGAGTAATTCTATTCTATATGGTTAGGGTAAAGCAATTGTGACTCCAGGTCAGTTTCCATCTATGAATAGACTGCAGTATGATTGTGTATGGAAGAAACCTTGATTCTTGGCCTTTATTTTGGTGGGAAAAAATGTGCACAGCAATTGCAAATTCTGCACAATTGCAAAATTCTTAACAAGCAGTGTTCAAGAATATAAATCAACCAGAAATTAAAAAATTAGCAAAAGTTTATTTGTATGCAAGATACATGTTGTGTTTCAAATTCTGTAGCAGACACAATTTTTTAAAAAATGGTAGAAAAACCTATCTAACAATTATGCATAATTTATATAGGTTATCCAATTTTATTACTATGTCTACTTTAAAATTAAGTCATCATTTAAATGGCACTTGAACATACACATTTTATCTGCAAATCTGAAGCAGAACTCTCCCCACAATGAACATTACAGTACATTCCAGTAGCAGCACTGTCTGTTGTTTCAGTCCATTACATTCAAAGCAAAACAGATTTGTTGCTATTGTAGTATTCAGATTTTCTAGGTCTGTAGTGACAAATTTATTTCTGCCTTCATTTTAAAAACCTCATATATTAATATATCAGTTTAAAAACAAGATTAAGAATTTTTTCTGCTCAACACAATTATCAGAGTCTTATAAAATGAGGTAGTTACATGATTAAATGGGTATTACTTTCCACAGCACAGTTGGTGAAGCCAGGAATTCTTCATTATTTGCTGCTTCCTTTGCCTGAAGATGCATCGAATACAAGCCAGACAACTGTTATTCCAGCCTTTTGAATGCTAGTAACTTACTTATGCAGATACAACACAATTCTGGAATACTCTGTTCAACAACATCACAAAACAAAGTTCATGGTCTTTCTCATTTTGTGAGCCACACTCTAATTTTGATTTTAAAAACATCACAGAAGGGGAAGTCCCATTCAAACTGAATATATATTTGATCTCAGAATCAACATTACACCTGTAACGTGAGTGAGGAATTTTAGATATTTGAATACATATGATGAATTTTCCTTCTCTTAGTAGTACTTTGGAGAAGAATCCTCACACGTCATGTCCATGCATTCACATGTGGTTTTTCCACCACCCCTGAAATCCTGGACTAGCCAGCAGCCCAGACACTTATATTATGGATATACAAAACATTAAATAACATCATGAAAACAAGCAATCTTGTATTCTAATACAGTAATAGAAAATGGCAATTTACAAATGTGATTATTATAACTTAGATTTTTTTTAAAAAAAACCTGGCTGGCAATTCTCAGAAATGAAAGAAAGTTCAATAATTAGTTTGATTAAAAGTTTGTTAGCCATCTGAGGCACTGCATTAAGAAGAGAGGTTTCCATGAAACCTTTATTAAGCTGGATGTCAGTGCAAATGCTACCAGTTTGCAAACATTCAGGTTATATTCCATCTGAAGTGTTGAGGACCTAGAATTCTTTTTAAAAAGACACTTATTAAAGTCAATTACAGAGATCAAGAACATCCACCACTAATGGAAAAAATCGTTCATTCCATGGAAGGGATGCAGGAGAGAACACCACCATCATCTGTTTGCCTGTTAGGAAAACAAGAAAACAGTTTCAGCACCACCTATCCAAGAGAAATAAGGATGATATCAGAGAGACCACTTATATGAACTACTGAAGCCATCTGAACATTTTTAACATTCAGGGCAGGATCAGACCAGAAGCAAATAGCATCCACACACTTTGTCAAGGTCAGGAGATCTTGGCTCCGTTTCTCTTTCTTCCCCTAAATACTTAACTGTGTGAAATGCAGGAATGTCATTAGATTTATGGAACTATAAACTACTGGGTGACCTGTCATTAAGCAAAGGTTGCAGCAGCAACAAAGAAGTGAAATACTTTGTAATTCTTTATCCACATAGGAACTGTTTCAAAACACCCAAGTCTGTCATTTTGATCATATAATCAGCCTCAAATAGTAGCCTGATCCAGTAAATCACATTAATCTTCATCAAGCCTACAGAAGCAAGAGTAATGAAAGAATACAAACTGGATTCTGGGGTGGAAAGAAAGTGGCAGTGCACCTCATAAACTGGCTTCCTTCCTCCCCCCCCCCCCAACCAGAAGGCAGAACTTATTTTGCTCCCTTCCAAAAGCCTCTTCACTCCCTTTCCCTGCATCACCCCCACAATATCACTTCTGCAGTCACCACGTATTAACTTCTCCAGGGGAAAAATATCAAAGAGGTTGTGCCAGTACTTAGAAATCTGAATATATCTTAAGAAATCACTCTCTTCCCTGCACACAAACATAAATGAAAAATGGATGAAGCAATTTGAGCAAGAGGATAAGGGAAAGATGAACAAGCACCACTGGGAACACCAGAGAGCTCTGACAAGTGTTCAGGTCCCCTGGCCTTTCCCAGCTTTCTTTGATGCAGCAAGGTTGGGATGCCCTTTTGATGTTAACATGATGCCTGAATTCTACCAGCCACTGATAGGAAGATGATAAAAGAGGTGGGATGTCAGATGGGCCAAGATATCCCCACCCACAGGAAACTGCATATTCTGTCACAGTTCCTGGGCTTCCATCTTACTTCAGAATATCCAAGAGAAGTGAGCCCCCAGCACGGATTAAGGAATACAAGCTGTGAGGCAAGACCACCAACCCAACTCCCAGCTAAGTTGCCATGGGTCTGTAAACCCTGCATCCTCTGTTACCTAGAGTAGCTTAGATAACATACACCAAAGCAGCAAGGTCCCTCCTTCAAGGTACCTCTTGACAAAAACCCCAATGAGCATTTTCCAAACACTGCAGCAAATATTATCTTTGACAATTATCAATGACCAAGCAACCTCAACTTCAGAAACTGCTATCAAAATATATTTCACATCAAAAAGTTACCTGCATATTTCTGTAAATCCAGTCTGTGAACTGAGTCATATTACCATACACTCCAGGTTTATTTACACTAGCACAGCCTGTTCCCCAACTTGTGTCACCTACTAACCACCAGAGGGCATGTTTCTCAGTTACCAGCGGACCACCACTGTCGCCCTAAAATAAAAACACAAAAAATTAAGCTTATTGTGACCTTTTCACTCAATTTTAAAGAAATAGCAACTGACATCAGACAAATCTTTCAATTGTAGTTATAACAAAGATAGTTAAACAAAATCCACTTCTCAAAGAAAGCGGGCAGGCTACAGCTGCAGAAGATGGCCCTAACATTGGGTCAAAGGACACACCTACCAGTTAGCAAGACCTGCAGATTGAGAGGTTTCTACTAGCCAGGGGTCATTTCATAGAAAAAAAGGTGGAGGAGCTCATTTGCATAATTTATTTGCATATGCCACATCCTCTGACAAAGGGCAGGCATGCAAGCATGCCTGGGTTCCCTGCCTGATCTTCTCCAGGTGCCCCACAGGGAACCCAGGTATGTTTAGAATGCCTTTCTTTCCCTTTCCCCCCCCCCACTTCCCTGAGTTTCTCTGCAAAAGCGGGATGGCTGGAGAAGTGGGCTGGCTGGAGAAGGGAAGGCAACAGCAGGCAGGTAGACATGCCTGGGTTCCCTGCGTGATCTAGGAACTAGGGATGTGCATTCGGTTCGTCCAAACGTAATGCACCCCCCCAAAAGGGCCATTCGGTCCCCTTTTGGGCAGCTGCAGACCAAACTCCTAACCCCCGACGCTGGCACCAAAGGAGCCCCATCGAAGGTTGGGAGAGGGAGTCCCAACCCCAAACTGGCCTGACCTAGGCCCAGGACCTCTGTCTTCGCCAGGTTTAGTTTCAGCCGACTCAGTCTGAGCCAACCAGCCACAGCTTGTAATGCCCGTTGGAGGTCATCTGGGTCGGCACTGTATATCTCATACTCTAAGGACCCAACAAAAAGGGTTTAATGAGTCAGAGCAACTGACAAAGTAGGTTTTGGTGCACAAAATATGCACCACAGTACATTTTTGCCTTTAAGGTTCCACAAGACTCTTGTTTTATACAATCTAAATAATCAGATACAGCCTTTTGAGGAACAAGGATCCAGAAACTGTTCACTACTGCAAGACACACAAAACAAGGCTCCTTTTGGGGGGCAGGAAGTAGAACATAACCACTTGTATAGCAGTGGAGGCAATAAAACATTAACGGATGAGTGCAGAGTGTTTTCCCTTTCCATCCCCTTTCCCATTTCTTATGCAAGTCCCCCAGGGGCATAGATGCTCTGTAGCCGAAGTCCTGAAAGCCTGGGGAGAGGCAGCATCCCTCCCAAGTTGTTCTTCGCTCCACCGCCACAGCCCCCTACCTCCACTCAACAGCAGGGCAGGCACACAGTGCAGATGCACACTCCGACTCACATGCTTCTTCTCACCTTGTGCTGGGAGGTCAGTTCAAAAGCTGCTTAAGTCATTCACCTAAAGTCTTCTAGACATGTAAAGTAAAGGTAAAGGTTCCCTTGCTCGAAAGCCAGTTGAATCAGACTCTAGGGTTGCAGTGCTCATCTCCGTTTCAAAGCCAAAGAGCCAGAGCTGTCCGAAGACATTTCCGTGGTCATGTGGCCGGCATGACTAAACACCAAGGCGCACTGAACGCTGTTACCTTCCCACCAAAAAGTCTACCAGCGCTTTGGTATCTACTTGCAATTTCTTGCTTTCGAACTGCTAGGTTGGCAGGAGCTGGAACTAGAGATGGGCGCTCACTCCATCATGCGGCACCCGGGTCTCGAACTGCTGAACTACTGGCCTTTCACAGCCTGCAGTTCAGTGTCTTAACCACTTGAGCCACCGCAGCTCCAATCTAGACATGTACCAAACCCTATAATACCTCCAGTGACATGGCTTTACCATCAGCAGAAGAGCAGGTGTTAATCCCCAAGCTACTAATGCTCCATTTAGGAGTGAGAGAGAGAGAGAGTGTATTTCCTTTTAACTGCATTTAATTGTTTACCTGTCAACTTCTTTTACCCCATGCACTTTTTTGCATCTAGATCTCTAAATAATATTGGTCCTCTGCACCTAGGTCTTTCTCACTGTGTGCACTGCCCAACTCAAAGCTTAGGTAAGGAGAAGCTGCTTAATATTCCACCTTTGTGCTATGTAGCATCTGTTAGGGCATGAAGTAGGGCTCTCAGTGGTGGTGCCAGTACTGAAGGACACACTGCCAGAAGATACCCAAGGAATATCAGTACTAATTTTTGGAAAATACTGCAAGAGCACCTTTCAACAGGCCTTTGATAATTATTCAGAGGTTTCCAATAGCTTTTCTGTACAGCTTTAAAGACTTAACTTCAACAGGCAGGAAGCCTGAGAAAAGTTACTCAGCACTTGGAAGAGAATTTCATCAGGGGGTATAGTTACATGTCACTCATATGACTTTTTCCAGTTAATGATTATCACTTGTGTGTTTCATAAGTACACAATTCAACAGCTAAAATAAAAATACTACCTGACAAGAATCCACTTTTCCTTCTAGATATCCAGCACAAATCATAGTAGATAGAACATGTCCGTTATAAACATGTCTGGTATTACATCTAGAGGATTCTATCAGAGGTACAATTGCAGCATAGAGTTCCTTTGAGGTATTCCCTAAAATTTAAAAAAACAAGGATGATGTAATACTTTACATTCAAATCTCAATTGCTAATGCGCTCATTTACAGTGTCTACACACATATGCAATTGAACTGGAAAAATGCATTTGAAATTGAATTGCATTAAATGCAGCACCTTGTGCAAAGTTCTGCATCGTTTAAAAGAATTCTGCACATTATTTTTTAGATCCCTGTGGTTTCAAATAATGTCCATTCAATTTGTAGAAGAGTGATATAAGAGATCCCTGTGGTACTGCCTTTGGCAGGTGCAATACATAGATCCAGGGCTTTTTTTGTAGAAAAAGCCCAGCAGGGACTCATTAGCATAATAAGCCATACCCAACAGCAGGAACTCATTAGCATATTAGGCCACACCCCTGATTGTGCAGCTCATTAGCATATCAGGCCATACCCCCATGTTACCAGAAGTTTGGTCATCCAGCCACACCCACCTTTTGCTTCTTATTCTGTTTACCTTGTTAGTTGTCAAAACCCAGGGGTTTTTTTGTAGCAGGAACTCCTTTGCATGTTAGGCCACACACCCCTAATGTAGCCAATTCCAATGAGTTTCTGCTGTTGGGTGTGGCCTGTTATGCTAATGAACTCCTGCTGGGCGTGGCCAACTCAGGAGCCAGCCGGAACTCCCTTCCTGTGCGTTCCTGCCCAAAAATAGCCCTGCATAGTTCTGACCCATACCGTCACTCTCTCCCAGTCTGAATAGTTTTGAAACAAATGTCTTCCAAAGTCTCACACACTTAAATGAAGATTTTACTATGATTGCAATCAATGTAGTACCATTCAGCTTGTTTTAGTGCCCTGCCCAACAATTTGGAAAGGAATTCATGGAATTTATTTATGTATTTATTGATTAAACTTTTAACCCGCCCTCCCGCCAAAGCGGCTCATTTAGGTGTTACGAATACTTTGTGTTTAGTATTAGTTCTATTATTTTATGGCTTGCTCTTTTAAGTAGTTAAAACATTTGACTGACAAATAAGTGGAACTATGATTATTTTTAAAGAAAAGGTATTTAAAATATTTGTACCTTGCCACTCTTTCACAGGCCTAAAGCATACATAGTGCTTCAAAATTCTCAGTGTTTATGTCCTCATTTTTTGCTGGTAAGCAATGAAGCTTTGGGGGGCGGAGTAACTAGCTAAAGATCACCTTGTTCCAGTATGTCAACTACTGGACCACATCAACTTATTCACTGCAGCAAAGTCAACTATTTTAACTCTACTAAAACTGTGCAATATGCCCCATTGGGGGCCCAATATACACAGAAGTGCTTGATTTAACTAATGCATAGTTAAAGCAAAACAGTGGTTTAAAGGGCAATCAGTTTTACCTCCTTGGCGTTGTGCTCCCCATCCAGATATCCAACAGCGTTCTGCAGGCTGAAATATCATTCCTGGGTTGGGCAAACAAACCGGCTCAATAGCTTCTGTGAAACAAGAACACATTCTTTAGCAGTAACTCTTTTGGAACAGAGTTAGACAGGAAGTTCACACTTATCACCAGTTATGCATCTTGGGCAGAAATGCAGATGTGACCAACTAACCCTAGAAAGGAAATCCCCCCCCCCGGGCAACTGGTAACCCTAGACTATACTTGTACATTTTTTTGCCTAACTACATACAAGGAGGAGGAAAGGAAGGAGAACACTGCACTGCAGAGAGCTCAGAAAATTATTTTATGTGGATTAGGCTTAGGGAAATGTGTTAAACAAATGTGTTCCGCTTACAGTAGATATATTTATGGAACAGATGTGATGCTATCACATTAATGGCGAAGAAGTGAAAAATACTTCCACATAGGGGAGGGACAAAGCTGCCTTCCAATAGCAACCTCTAATGCTTTGTAGGGTCCCTCTTCAGAAGCTGTGCAATTACTATGGCTTTTCAGAAAAAGGAGCTCAGTAAATCCTTCCTTCAAGACCATTTAACAGTAACTTGTTTTTATGGTTTTATTGTTGTTAAAATCTAATTGTTATGTTGGGTTTTTTTTAAAAAGCTACTGTTCTTGTCCCATGCTATGGTGTGTTTTGTTGATGCTATCTACTGTGTCTAGATTTTGATTCTATTATATGAAAACTGCACAGTTTTTAATCGGAAGTTGCAGTACCCTGTTAAATCGTGTCAGATTTGTGGGCATTAGTTCAAAGTAATAAGCTGTATTTACACATGCACACTCATTCCACATATAACTAAGTTTAGGGTGAACAAGATGCTTTACTGTTTAAAAAGGACAGTATTGCCTACCTCTGAGTTATGAAAAAAGCCATGGGGGTTGTTTAGTGAATGAAATTTATGTTAACATAGAAGGCTCAGCTAGCTTGCTCAAAAGGAAGCAGCCATTACTTTTACATTACCAATTGTAATTCATAAGTAGGGATATGGATTTATTAACCAAGCCTAATTCATTTTTGTTGTTATAACAACCCAAAGGAAATAATACTTTTATATTAGCTGTATATTTTGATAGCTCCAGGTGGGTAGCTGTATTGGTCTGAAGCAGTAGAACGAAGTCTCACCTTTAAATTCAATTGAATAAAATTTTGTTGGTCTTAAAAGTGCCACTGGACTCAAACTTTGTTCTATTTTGATATCTGTTTGTTTGGTTCAGAGGGTTTAAAATAGTTCAGACTAGGAGGAAAAGGAGTCAGGAGATAGAAAAATATCTCTTCTGTTGCAAGTTGGGGGGGGGGGGGTTACAGTCTTGACAGATCTCTTTCCACAATATTTCCACCAACCACCATTGGCTTATGGTGGATGCTCTTGAGCTTATATAAGTAACAAAAGTTTGTATTTATTTATTATCAGATTTATACCCAGCCCTCCCAGCCAAGGCCAGTTCAAGGTGGGGTATAAAGTTACTTTGCATACATTAGTAGTATTCTTAGAAATCGCATTTACAGTTTCTGGTGCTTTGCAAATTGTACAGCTATTGTGACTGACCCAAGTGATTGCACACAGGATAGGGATACATGCGACTTCCGGTTTGTGGATCAGTGATGGCAGTCGCTCTCCCCGGACCTTGGGGGAGCGGCCCACACACCAGCGGTATGGAGGGGTGCTACCTCAAGTAGCACTCACATGGAGCCTTTGCAATAGGCTCCAGGCCAGAGGGCTTTTGAAGGGCAGCCTCTTCGACGGCTTAGTGCAGGAGAATTGAGGCTTCCCTCCGCCCTGACGGTTCTGCTGCTGTGTGGCCCTCGGGGCACAAGCTGATTTGACTGGGACAAGTGCTGGAGATTGAGTGGAATATTGATTACTGTGAGCGAGGTCAGAGAAATTACCGACAATGGATGTGAGTTCAAAATAAACAGAATATTTTAAAAGTGAATTACCCCCCTCATGGGAAAAGTGGAGCGCAAAGAGGGACGCCTCTTATGTGAATGGACAGATAAGCATAACAAAGGGGCAGGGGGGGGAACAAGCAGCGATTTTGTTTTGAGATACTTACTTGAGTGCTGACATTGAAGTGACAATTTTTCGAGTTCATGAGAAGTGGTTTGGAATTGTAAACAATCGTATAAAATGGCCTCACAAAGAAAGTTTAGAACAAAACCGGCAGGTAGTCAGAGTCCAAAACCAGAAGAGGGAGCAGACGTCATGAAAATGTTAGCGGATATGCTCAAGCCGGTGATGGAGCAACTCGATGATATTAACCAGCAACTGACTTCCCTGAATCAAAACTTCACATCCCAGCAGCTCCAACTGGCAGAAATGGTGAAGAAGGTGGAGCATACGACTGAGAGAATTAAGAAAATGAAGAAAAGAATGGGGGAAGTTGAAGCAAAACAAAACTTCCAAGAGAACCTTTTGTTACAGCTACAAATGGAAAAAGCCAATATGATTCTCAGATTCCAGGGAGTTCCTGAATCGGAAAAGGAGGATCTGAGGAAGTTGCTCAGTCAGATCATCGCCCCAGCAATAGGCTCAACAGCAGATGAAGTAGTAAAAGAGATGGAGACTGCTTACAGGGCATACTCCAATTATATATTTTTTAAAAAGCCTGCCTGAAGAAATTGTGGTCAGATTCTCAAGAAGACAGACCAGACATGCTATTTTAAAAGCGACTTCCGCAACTCCACTGAAACTGGGGAATACAAACATTAAAACTTTAAAAGACATCCCATTTGAAATTCGCCAAAGAGGAAAAGCTATAAGGACTTAATTTCTTTTCTTCAAACCAATGGAATTTCATACAGGTGGGTGATCCCAGAGGGTGTCATCTTTAAAATCAACAACAAAAGAGAAAAGATTGACTCCATTTTTAAAGCCAAAGAATTTTTTATGGTATACAGAGGATGAGATAGTTAAAGAGCAGATTATAAAATGGGTGGTTAACATGAATAAAGAAATATTGATGTCATCTTGGGAATATTTATGGAAGAATGCAATGAAAATATCAACGTGTGATAATTTAAAAGAAATTGTTATAAGATGATGTATAAATGGTATATGACACCAAAAAATATTGCAAATATGAATAGTAATATGTCAAACAAATGTTGAAAGTGTAAAAATGTGGAGGGCTTGTTTTATCATTTGTGGTGGACATGTGAAAAAGCAAAAATGTTTTGGGCTGAGATACATGCAGAAATGGAAAAAATTGTGAAATGTAAGTTTAAGAAAGAACCGGAAATATTACTTTTGGGACTTAAAATGGAAGAAGTCAATATGGCAATATGTGGTATATGATCACAACTGCCAGAATGACATATGCTCAATGTTGGAAACAAGATAAGGTCCCTGAACTTGAGGAATGGATTAAAAAACTACTTTTTATGGTTGAAATGGATAAAATGACAAGGAAACTTAACAACTTGGAAGCAGAAGAATTTTTTGCAGACTGGAAAGACTTTAAAGATTATTTGGAGAAATACTGGGATGTAAAGGACAATTTGCTTTGAGAACTATTGAAAATTAAAGGATAGTAGAAAATAGATAAATGTATAAGAATAACTGCTGAAAGATAAGTTACCTGTGATTGTGAACAAGGAGAATGGGAGGTATGGAAAAAATTTAAGAATTGGGCTGGAGGTTGGAGCACTGTGGGAAGCCGAGAAGGAGGGGGAAAGGGAGGAGGGAAGGATATATAATTATATAAGTTTTGATATATGTTTGAACTTTTTTTATTATATCCTAATAAATTGTTTTTTGGGGAAAAAATAAAGCCAAAGAATTTTTGAGACGTCAGTTGGGACCGGAAGAAGAATCCAAAGAGGAAGAATCGAAATCAAGTGACTCCGCTACCTCTGGAACGGATGAGGACTCTGCCATAGAAACGGGTGCAGACACAATGATTTCAGAGACAGAAAACTGAAGTAAAGGAAGAAGGACTCTGAAATTTGCCTTTTGAAGCAAATAACAAGAAGATGCTCAGAAAGTTCTCTCACAACAACTAACATACTAACATTGAAGCCGAGACAAACAAGAACTCTACAAGTATATTGTTGTACTAACACTTTTATTAATAACACTTAGATTAACACGGATATGATCTCCTCTTGGGTTTTTAGTACAGTGTGGTTATCTATCCTTTATCCTTAGATGTAGTCCCCTTCCCTTATATTTTCTTTGTAGTTTTGTAGTCTTACATAAAAATAATAAAAACTATCCCTCTGGGGATTAAAAAAAAAAGATAGGGATACATGCAAGAGTTAAGAATATATTCCTGTTTAGCTACCACCTGCCTCACTGTTGTTAGTTTCGTTATACATTTGAAGGAACAAGCTAATGTTATATTACTCTGTAATTCCAACCCTTTTAAAATTTAGTCTAGTGTAAATCTGTCTATAACATTAACAAGGCAATCCTAGGCTACAGTCATGTTGTGTAATACAAATTATTTCAATGAGATGCAGAATTAACCCTGCATGGGATTGCTCTTTAAGTATGTTAGTGACCGGCTTTTGTGTCATTGCTATTTGCAGTGCATACAAACAACCATTTCTTGTGCAGTACTCATTCTGAGTACACACACAAAGTAATTTTCCCTAACACTATTATCCTAGTCTTTGTTTTCCATCAATCACTTAAATTCACTGACTGAACCTATAAATCAGTGGACTGTGTAGACAAGTCAAGACAAAAGGCAAAAGACAGTGTGGCTTTAGTATGTTATTTGTCTTTCTTAGGGTGTCAAATACTTCCCTCTGCTGGAAGACTCCGATAAACATATTTCACTGCAGCACAGAAGGCTGAAGTAAGAAGGGAGGGTGAAATCATTTTCTTCCCCTTTCAGTGGCAGAAAGGTTGTTCCACTACCGACCAAAGAGGGAAAGGAGGACAATTTCAACTAGTTCTTGCTATTTGTTGGCATTCTCTATACCAGGGTCCCCTAATCCCCAGCCAAGGATTTTTTGGGTACAGCAGAGCTGCAGTGAAAAGCAGGAAAGACATGTTCAGCGTTTTTTCTCAATCTTTTCCCACATGATCCAGCCCAATGGAGATCCCACAAAATATATGCTTATTACACTGGCACCATTTTTAAAAAGTGTGATAAGTCTTTTGCTAACTCAGCTACAGCCATTAGACAGCATTAATCAACACCAGCAAAGAAGCCCCAGTCCTCAATTTTCTACTGAATTATTAGAATTCATAACCCCGTAAGAGTCACTCCTATGTCATAATTGTTTGATACTGGTTTAGTGTAGTTATAATTTTGTTTTAAAAACTATCCTGCCTTCAAGATGGCACAGTCTCCTGTTACCTGCCAACAAGAAGGCAGGATATGTGTTTTTAAAAGGTAAATATAATGCATACCATCAAACTTTAGAGGAGACTGCAACTTCATAAGAGCAACATCATTGTTTTTAGTCTCTGAATCATAGTTCGGATGAGAGATTATTTTGGCTACTCTGTGTCCCTTTGGTCGAAGCATTTCCTGCTGCAACAGAATTCCAGCATAAACTCTCCAGTAAAATGGCTGAGAATATGACCTACAAAAATACAAAATGATAAAAAGACCAAAAGCTAACAGTATTTCCACTTCAGTATTTCATACGTTACTGAAGCATTATCTTCCAGTGCCAAAGCTTTGGCATTCTTTTGATGAATGATTCCACTCATGCCAGGACCCTCTACAGAGGAGGGAGGGCAGCAAATACATTCAGAACATTTGACTGAAAGAGGAAAAAGCAAGCAGTGCAAACATTCCACACACAAGCATCTTTGCTATTTTAGCAGGTTTAAAGGAAAGGAAGCAGTACATATGATTCATATCTCTGTGCAAAAACTGGACAGCCACATTTATAAGCTTGTGAAATTTTAAAATATCTTTCACTGTTAACTGAATTATACACACACATTCCAAATTACACATTTTAATGAAATGCTATTAATGCACAGTTTGCAAGATCCCTTGGCAGCAATCGTTCAGCACTTACCCTTCTACACAGTGAGCTGCTGTAACAATCCATTCAGGAGTGATAATGGACCCACCACATAGATGGGTTCCTTGGATATGAAGACTGACTTGCCATGGCCACTCCCCAAGTGCAGCCAAATTTCCACCCACAATTCTGTTTCGAGGATTTGAGTTTTTACTTGACAAGCCACATTCTGTGAAAACACAATTAAGCAAAATAAACAAAACCAGAAGATGCTATGGGCACATTCTACACCTATTCCTGTCTCATTACTATCATCCAGTATCCTGGCAAGAACATATATTAGTATATATTGAACATAAATTAGGTCATTCTTTTACTTTACCAAAATCCATTTTTTACTTTAGAGCTCTTCCAATACATATACCACCTTCTCTACTAAGAGACTGGCAGAACAATGTCATTAAGTTTATCTGGCAATATAAAAAGCCTCGTGTGGGATTCTCTATTCTCCACAGGCAGGTACAAAAAGGTGGGCTAGCTGTACCTGATTTATTTCAATACTATATGACTTGGTCAGACACCTGGGAGCGAGAGCGGGCGGGGGAAATCATCTGTTTGAAAAGCCTTCGGTGGAGAGAGGACCGAGCGGGGCCGGCGGGGAAATTGCCAGGCACGGCGGGAAGGTGGAGGGGGAGAGGCCTCTTTGGCGGCTTTGCAAACTTATTTGCGCCGGACCCGCCGCCGCTCGGCTTTCTTTATCTAGGGGGGAAAGCTGCCCGGTGGAGCGGTTGGAGAGAAAGAAATGAAGGCCCCAAATTGGCCGGCGATTGAATAAACTGCGCCGCAGAGACCTCCGCCCCCAGTCTGGGATGGAGGGGGGCAGGAACAAGCTGCAAACTGAACACAGGACATTGCTTTATTATACCAGTGTGATGTCAGGGGGTGTGGCCTTCTGACACACTTCCGGTGATGTCAGGGGGTGTGGCATATACTAATGAGTTATGCTAATGAGCTCCGGCAGCTCTTTTTCTACAAAAAGACCCCTGCCTATTACCATAACTGGTAGCAATGCAAATTTATCTCAATCGTTTGGAAGCAAACAGTAACACAAATTCAGTTGATTACGGGATATAAAATTCTAGTTGATCCCACATTGATCTTGTTAAAACTTATAGTCCGACAAGATGCCAATAACAAGTAAGAAAGATCTTATAATAACTCTTTTGACAGCAGCAAAGGCTTATAGATGGAAAGACAAAGATCCACCTATGTTGCAGCAATGGATAATTAAAATTTGGGACTATTTCATATTTGAACCTCTCAAGCTTATGACACAAATGCTATTTTGCAAAGGGATAAGTGGCTTTTTTTTCTTAATTGGATGGAGACGAATCAGGTCAACCATAAGGGCAAGTGGCCAAATAATTATAGAGTGTATTTATATTGTTATTTACCCATTTATTTATGTATGTATTTGTTAAACTTTTATCCCACCCTCCCGGCCGAGGCCGGCTAACAACAGATAACATTCCAAATTACATATGGAGAATAAATACAACTTTAAAATACTATATATACTAAAAGTTGAGCTATTTAGACATTAAGTCACTATTAGTTTTAGATGGATTTTATATGTCCATATTTTTGGTATGTTCTTGAAGCTTTTTATATGCTAACTTGTTTTTTGCTTAATGGGGTGTACCTTCTGTTTTATAGAGAATGATGATGTATATGTATGAGGGACCTATCAGTTATTTGCATTGTTCATGGTTTTGTCACAATTTTTCAATAAAAATATGTTATCAAAAAAAATTATGTCATGTAACTTCAATTAGAACCACCCTGTGAATTAGGTTAAGTAGACTGAGCTTTGAGACAATGGGTTGATCAAGCCCTGCCAATGAAAGGCAAAGGTCTCCTTGGTCCATATCCAGTGCTCCATGGTCTACAGCAAACTTGTTCTCTCTAACTGAACTAAAGAAAGAATTTCAGAAAGAACCATTCTCCATTTAGCAGATTATTGTACTACTTATTAAAGGTAATTTTCATTTTCACCATAACCTGTTTTGTACATTCATCGGCTCACAAAAAATATTTTTAGTTATTGGAATATGTCAGTCAGCACAAATCAACACTTACGTATGCATCTTAAAGAGACCACACTTCCTGATGAACACTGCTTGCTGCAATACAAAAGTGAGATTGAATAAGACTTAAACAATATATGGATATGAAGCCTGCTCACACCGTTTGCAAGCATCCTCTACATTTTGACAGTTTTATCAAAGCTCCAAGTGACAGCAAAGTACTTTAATGAATACACTGATCTATTGACATTTGTAACCAGTACCAGAATTATGGGTGATTTGCTTTCATGTGCAAAAACATGACTTAGCAGGGGGAAAAGTTTGGAGTTTACAGATTGTATTAAGGTCCAAATATCCTTAGAGGCACATGTAGAACTATTTTATAGCTGTTTTAATCAAACAGCATTAACATTCATTTATTTGACTTGCATGCCAGTAATGATTCCAAGAGCCACAGGCAGAGGTATAGAAGTACCACCTGTTATACAGTTTCTTGTATAAGTCTGTATCATCAGCACTTGTATTCAGCCTCATAAAGGTTGTAAATGAAGAAGTAAGTTTTGTTGCCTTGCTGCTGAAATACGTGTCCCTGTAAAAGGCAAAAAAGAAACCAACAAGTTCCGTCAAAAACAGCCAAAAACAGTTATTTCCTATTCTATCACAAAAGTCAGCTTTAGCAAGGGAAAAACCCTCTATATACAGGCCCTATCCCACCAACTCTGACTACTGAACAATAGCACCCAACAGCTTAAAAACCCCTGCAGTAATAGATTTCCAGTTTTGTTTCTTCTGCCACCATTACTGTAGTCACAGCCCAAGTCCAGTGCTAAAAATGTTGCTGCAATCATGGTGGTTAACTTTCAGGAAAATACCCCCAAAACACCACCACCACTGGGATGAAGCATGATTCCGCATATCCTGACAAAGCTGCAAATCATGCCTAGTTAATTCTTTATGAGCACTGCAATGCTGATGAAACAGCCCGGTGCCATCACCTCTTTGGCTACAGTGATATAACCCAATTATATATTCATTGATATTTCATATTTAAATGTTTATACTGAGCCTTTCTCAAAACTCGGCAGCTTTTAGAGTGTAACAGATATCTTAATCCCCACCCTCATTGACCCAGTTCTAATTCATGTAACAGCTTGTATCAATGCCCATATTGCTGTACTAATAGAAGGTGGCTTTGAGATCATTCAGTGTGCCAGTACAGTACAACAGGCTGCAAAACAGGGGTAGACCAAACTGTTCTGGTTCCCAGTCCTAAACCTTTTGTTTTCTAGTACAGCAGACCAAAGCTTGAGTATTTCATATTCTATTTACATTTCCCAGATATTTATAATGATCTGACCATATCAGGAACCTACAGTTGCCAGCTCGGAGTTGGGAAATATCTGGAGATTTGGGGGATGGAGAGTCTGACTAGGAGAGGGACTTCAATGGGGTATAATGCCATAGAGTCCACCTTCCAAAGCAGCCATTTTCTCCAGGAGAACTAATCACTGTTGCCTAGATATCTGTTGTAGTACCAGGAGATCTCCTGCCACTACCTGCAGGTTGGCAACCCTGCAGGAACCCCTATCAAAGGCTGAATTTTCACTAAAATAATCTAATTTCCATTCAACCTGATACACTAAGTTTCAAACATGCAATAATGTATGTCACATAATGACTGTGTGGGCCAAACAGATGGTTTGGGAATAGTGATGTTTTAAATATACACCCCTTTTAGAAACTTAAGTCCAAAAATAAATTGTGAACCTCTATTTAAACATTTTAGCATCAGAGCTGTATGAGTCTCATGTCTTTTTCTTTCTTCCCTTTGTTATTTTAGCATTTTGTGGGGGGGGCATACCTATGCCTGGAAGTCATGGCGACCCTGGTGACTCCTACTGGGGCATGAAGTATGTTCAGAGAAGTGGCTTGATAACCTACCTCTGCCTCTTAACCCTGGTATTCTCTAGAGGTCACTCATCCAAATACTTGCCAGGGTCAGCCCTGCTTAGCTTCTGAGATCTGACAAGTTCAGGCTTGCCTGGGCTATCCAGTCAGGGCCCATGCCTTTTTAAAGCAAAAGTTTATTCTTTACACTTACATACCATCTTCATACAGATGCAACTTTGCAAAACCATTTAAAATATATTAAAATATCATTGTTACACAATTTTCTCTTGGGTTTGTTTGTTACTGTAGCTATCAAGGAATTTGGAATGATAAAGGTACATTGGAAATATTGCCACCTGGAAGTTATTATTAAGAGATATCTTCTAAAATTACACTGCAACAAGTCAATACACTGGTTCAGTACCTTTTGGTGACATAAGCACTAAGCCAATTAGTAGTTTATTCAAAATCAATGCAAATACTAAAGTAACAGGGAACAGAATAGAAACATGTTATGTTACCTTAGAACTATTCAACAGCCATGAAATTTAAAGTGTTTTCATCAATACATGTTGAAGACACAACAGCAAGATCCCTGGGAAATATTAACAGTTTTATCTTTTCACGAAATTGCACCGTAGACTTCCAGGTTTTGGTGGCACGATGGCAGATGCGACCCTGGTGAACTCCCAGGGGCGCGATCTGAATGCCGGTAGCTAGGAGGGGGGCGACTGTTCGCTACCCCCCCGGAACCCTTTGTGATAGGGCTCCTAGCCAGGGGGCTTCTGAGGGATTGCCTCTTCAACTGGCTCGATGCCGGGAAATTGAGGCTTCCCTCTGCCCCGAAGGTACCACTGTGTGGCCAAATGGCTTAAGAGTCGCTGACTGGGACAAGCGTGTGAAGATCGGATGATTTACATGTACCTCAAGCGGGTCTAGAGACCAACGATGAACTGTGAGTTGAGTTGAAAGCAGGACACTGAGCTTCGGCGAGAAAGCCCCTCTGATCTAAGCGAGGGGGGGAACTCCCAGATGCGAAATCCAAACAAAGCATTTTAAAAAGAGGGCACTGGATGTAAAAGCCATAGAACTGATTTAAGAAACACACCAAAGCGCAAGCAAAGCATTTTGGTGAAAAATAGGGACTCTGGCAAACTTTTCTAAAAGTAAACAATCCTCAAAAATGGCGGGGTGGAGAGGCGAGAAAGAGAAACCATCACAGCTTAAGCCTCCTTCAGGAAGCAGAAGCCCGAGACTGGAAGCTACCAATGAGCTTTCACAGCTATTAGCTGAATCATTGCGCCCTCTGTTGGACCAGATGACAAACATCAATCAGCAATTGGTCACTTTGAACCAGAATTTTGCTGCACAACAACTGGAACTGAATGAGACTAAGAAATTAACAGAGCAAACAGGAGAAACACTGAAGGAAGTTAATGGCAAATCTAAAAATGAGAAAAAATGTTTACAGAAGTTGGAAAAGAGAAGAATTACTGATGAATCTCAGCTTTTGCAACTACAAATGGAAAAAGCAAGCTTCATCCTGAGATTTCAAGGTGTTCCTGAGACAAAAGGAGAGAATCTAAAACAAGTATTGGGCGATTTACTTGCACCAGTGGCAGATTTGAAAACAGAATATTTACAAAGCGAAATGGATGTGGTCTACAGATCATATTCGGAATACATTAATAAAAATAAACTGCCTGGAGAAATAGTGGTTAGATTCTCTAAAAGAGATGTGAGGGATCAAATCTTGAAAACAACATCAGGTACACCCCTGAAAATCAACGGTAATACCATACGGACACTAAAAGACATTCCATTTGAAATTAGAAAGAAGAGGAAGAAATTCAAAGACTTGGCATTGCTCTTACAAACAACATACAGTACAAATGGCTGGTTCCCGAAGGCTTACTCTTCAGAATAAATGAGAAAAAAGAAAGAATTGACTCTGTTAAGAAAGCAAATGAGTTCTTGAAGCAGCAACTGGGAAGGCCCAGAGAAGACGACAAAGATGACGACCAGAGTAAAGAAATCTGTGAAAACTCTTCTTTAATGTTGGAGGAGATCTCTGATTCAGAGTTGGGGGCTGTGGCCCCCAAAAGAGACTATGATTTGAGGAAAAGAAATGCCAAGAAATGAGATGCTGAGGAACTCTGAATTCAACCTTTAATAAGCTATATTTATCTATGATGCTTTTATTGCCTTTATTGATATCGGGTTTTGGGGAATATAGGCTAGAGTTAAACATTCAAGCTCATTGTATCATTAATAGATTAGATTAATCATTTTATAAACTTATGTAATGATCTTCACTACTTGAGTTTTTAGTCGTTAACTTTCCTTTCTCCCGTAGATATTAGATTCCCTTCCCTATTTTCTTTGTAGTTTATAGAAAAGCAATAAAAAATCCCCTTCGGGGGGCCAAAAAAGGAAGAAAAAGAAATTGCACCAAAATATATGTCAAGATACTATACATGCAAGAACTTTAAACTGCTTTGGTATACTCAGCCCACATTACTGTTATTTATTTTAATCTTCTTTATTTTAATCAACAGTCTAGCAGCTATGTGCTATGTCTCCAAATACTCTTCAAAAGTATCTCAAGACAAAGTGTTACAGTAGTCTAGTACAAACATCTCTAAGTCATTAGTAACCACAGCGAGATCCCTACGGTCAAGGAAGGTATGCTCCTTGTAGACCAAGCAGAAGTGGTTAAATAATGTTCCTAGCCTCAGTCACCAGGTGACAATCAAAGAACAGAAGTGGACCTAGGAGTAGCATTAGCTATGAACAATGGTTTCAAAGGAAGTCCAACAAAGGTACAAACGTCTGCACCCAGGTTTTTAATGAAAGTATCACTATATTTTGGGTTTTTTAAACCTTTCAGCCTGATTAAAAGTTCTAGATAACTCGACTTCCGGCTACGGCAGAGCGAATGGCGGTCGCACTCTCAAGACGCTCCCGGAGGCGATACGCCCACGCATGGTTGGGGGGGACTCCGCACAAGTGGAGACCCTAGGAGTCTTAGTGAAAAGGCTCCAGACCAGGGGGCGCACCGGGGAGTCACCTCTTTCTCGACCTGATGGTCGGAAATTGAGGCTTTCCCCATGCCCCAAAGGCCCCACTGCGTTGTGCCGCGTTGTGCCCTGACGGGACTTAGCAACGCCACCGGTCTCTTCGGAGTGATGAAGCGATGAGGCGAATATAAAAGACATTGGCTACTAACTGTGAGTTGACGATTGAAAAACAACTTAAGTGCATATCTCCCCCCCCCCGAGTAAGCATATGGGAGAAGGGTGAGAGAGGGGGAGGAGTAAAAAACTGAAACAGAAAAGTTACCTTTTGGGGAATATCCTAAAGCGAAGAAGAGGGATTTATTCCCAAGCTGTGTGGCACGAACTTTTGAAAAGTAAACAAAAAGTAAAGATGTTGGGGCCAAAGAGGGAGAAGGAGAAGCAGGTGAAGAAGCAGATGGGAACTTCCAGTCCTAGCCCCCGCCTTTTGGAGCTAGCTGCCACTCAACATGAAAGAGAGATGCTTCGCCCTCTGCTGGATCAAATGCAAAAAATCAGTCAAACATTATCTAGTATGGAAAGTGTCCTCAGTAGTCAACAGACACAATTGACGGATACAGCTAAGAAGATGGAGGAGATCGCAAAGAAATATCTGATGTCAGTGGAAGATACACAAAAAATCAAGAAGAAGGTCAAGAAAATAGAAAAAACCCAAGAAATACAAGATAACAAGTTATTGATGTTACAGATGGAAAAATCAAATTTAACTCTCCGATTTCAAGGAATCCAGGAGGTTGAGAAGGAAGATCCCAGAAGCATATTGGTGAATGCTTTGGCGCCACTGACGGGCAGTGAAGCAGATAAGTTAAGTGAAGAGATGGATCTGGTTTACAGATCCTGCTCTAACTTTACAAAGAAAAATAATCTGCCTGCTGAAGTGGTTGTTAAATTCACCAAACAATGCATCAGAGATCAAATATTAAAAGCGACATCATCAAAGCCCTTGAAGATTGGAGAATAGACCATAAGGATTTTAAAAGATGTATCATTTGAAATCCGTATGAAAAGGAAGGCGTATAAAGGACTGACCACATTCTTGCAAAATCATCAAACCAACTATAGATGGTTGATTCCAGAAGGACTTGTTTTCAAGTTTAAAGAAAAAAGGGAAAAGATAGACTCCATTTTCAAAGCTCAAGACTTTTTGAAGAGGCACGCCAGTTCAGAGGAAGAGGCAGAACTTGCTACATGAAAGACATCTAGCAGCGAGGGGGACAGCAGCTCCGAGAGTGGAGACAGGGAACCGGAGGAAGGAGGAGCTGTAGGAGGAGTACCCTATAATCTGAGGGACAATTAAGGGAAATACCCCAACACCTGAAAAACTTTGCAAAGTGATTGCAAGGACAATATTACCGATAACCCGAAAGGACATTACTAATATAGTTAACACCTTTATTATTTTACAGATAAAGAAGAAAGATCGGCCAAATACAGAAGAAGCCATAGATTGTAATATTACTAACAAAAGATTAACATACTAATTTAATCATCACTCAACACTATTCTTAATCCCTCTATATACCCTCCCCCTTTTCTGAAAAATTTAAAAGCAATAAAATTCTTTCTTTTTTAAGAGAGTTTTTTTTTAAAAAAGTTCTAGATAACTCCAAAACGTTTACAGTGTTTTAAGGTATTTGGTTGGTCCCAATAAAAGGTATTACATGACTTTTGCTATCAGATTATACTTACTTATTATATCCCATGTCTACACAGGCAGTCTTCCCATAGTCATCATTCCAGTCATCATAGCATACAGGGTACCAATCTTTGCTTTCCGATGAGTAAACTTCCAGAAGAAATCTTGATCCATAGAGTCTAACTACAATTAAAAAAAAAGTTTGTCAGTGACCTTGAGAGTTATTGTTCATTATTTTTACATTTCTCAAAGTTCATGAAGTCTCAAAGACAGTTCCGCAGGGCCTGCAAGATGGAGCTCTTTCACCAGGCTTTTAATTAGGAGCCGCACATAACCACTGCACTCTGTTAGGCCCTCTCCCTGGATGTTCCATCAGCAGCCTGTGCCCACCAGCAAAATCAGAAAAGATAAGCTGAATTCCAACTCTGACCATTCCCTTTGTTTAACCAACACGTCCTACTGTGACCACTATACAATTTTATAATGTTATTATTACCGTCTATTCTAGCTCTAACATCTTGCACTTTATGTTTGTTATAATTGTATGATAAATTAAGATGTTTTATGTGTTGTATTTTATATGTCTATGTATTTTACATAAGCTCCCCTGAGCCTGCCTCAGCGGGGAGGATGGGATATAAGTTGAATAAATAAATAAATAAATAAATCCATAAGAAGATTAAGGGCTGCTTCATACAACAGTTTACAAGTGATGTTCTGTCTATACAGAAATCTCTACACTACTGAATAAATACCACAGCAACGCCCCCACAGGCCCTCTCAGCAACACCATCAATGTCATTTACTCTTGAGCAAAGTCAACCTTTGCCAGGCAGAAAGTTTCCTTGAAAAAAACAGCCAGTTGAAGCTAGAGGATACGGAAAAGCATTACAAGGAGGTTCTCTCTGGGGACCTGTAGTAGCTATCTGCACAGTATCTTCCCACTGTCAAGCTGGAACTGCCAACCCCTGCAAAGTCCTGAGCTGGTCTTTACCAAGTTCAGCCACAATGAGCAAAAAAAAAAGTGCACCTCTAATCTTCCAAAAGTGCTTTAACAGCAGCCAAAAACTAGAGACCTAGATGACACCAGGGGAGGAAACAAGTCATGCACGCAAGCTGGATAACTGGAGAATTCCCAGTTTGGCAGGTACAAGTACCCTATAAACAGGTTACTTAAGCAGAACTTGTCTGCAGTCATTAACCAGTTACTGTCTTCTCTGGCAAGAGGAAATATTGTTTGCCAAATTTGATATGATGATTGATGACATGCTTCCGATGCCCATACAATGACAGAAGCATGTAACTTTGTTCAAATGCCTCTCATCTGAAATTTCTGTAACATCCGGGATTTTCCAGCCATTTCATAGAAATATGGCTACTAGGGTTGTCCAAGTTTATTCTACACTTTGATGCTGCACTAATCATGAGTCTCTATTGAATCAGAAGCTCTATTGATCAATCAGGTACCAGAGTCACAAAAGAGGAGGAGGAGGAAGAGGAGGAGGAGGAGGAGGAGAAGGAGGAGGAGAAGGAGGAGGAGAAGAAGAAGAAGAGATTGGATTTATACCCCGCCCTTCACTTGGAGTCTCAGAGTGGCTTACAAACTCCTCTCCCTTCCCCTCCCCACAACAGACACCCTGTGAGGTGGGTGGGGCTGAGAGAACTCTGACAGAAACTGCTCTTTTTCAAGGACAGCTGTGCCAGAGCTTGTGACTAACCCAAGGTCACATCAGCAGGTGCAAGTGGAGGAGTGGGGAATCAAACCCGGTTCTCCCAGATTAGAGTCCGCACACTTAACCACTACACCAAACTGAGGAAGTGTCAGCTAGGAGTTTACAAAATTAATTTCCTGGAATACCACACTGATGCGCCTAGCATCCATCTAAATGAAGACAACATAATACTTGGTACCCTTTCACCAAAATTCAGACAAGAACATCAGATTGTCCTTTGACTATACACCTAATAGCACAACTTTCAAAAACATAAAGCCATCATAGTACCATTGATTTCTGTATAAAAGAGCTTAGTGCAAGTGAATTCACAAACTGACTGAAGCCTTTCAAAACATCATGAAGCTACTGACCTCCGACCCTGTTCCTGTATCATCAGCAACTATTCAGTAACGTACATTGCTTTTTACTCACTGATGGTGACAACAGAAACAGCAGAGATTGATTTCTGAAAAGCATTGGCTTTCACAAAAAATATTACAATTATGGTTTATGGGTAGATCTTCAAAATCCAACATGATACCAAGCAATTTTTTGTTTGGTTTTTTTTTAAAAAGCTAAAAACAAACCAGCATATCTAAGCTTGTGTTCCTATATGCAAACCTGGAGGTGTTATGTTCAGTGCTTATGATTACACACTCTTCTACAGTCCTAATGCTAATACACTGAGCCACTTATCCTTACATAATCTAACAAAACTAATCCTCCACCAACATAAATTATCATGTTGGAATTCATGCTGAAGCATCTTCAAACAGAAGAGATAGCAAAGATGACATCAACAGACCCTAGCCTGGCACATATTCTCAGTTTGGCATGGGAGGGATGGCCATGAGAAACTGCCAGAAGAATTAAAGCATGGTCATGTTAGCAAGAGCTTTCTGCTCTTGGAGGATGTCACCTATGGTCAAATTGTGTAATAATTTCAGAAACACTACATGTAGCATGTTCCGTCTGACGCTGTGTCAACAACGCCTTCGGGACGTGATTCAACGCACGGGCCAGGGTCAAGTAGAATTAAATCATTTTTATTCAGTTGCACATGCATTCAGAAGGGTTCTACTCACATTGAAGCTGCATAACTGGTGAAATCTAATTCTGGCTCATGGTGAAAAGGAATGCGCATCCCACCTCCTTGCCGTTTATAGAGAACAAAAGGCTACAGGAAGAGAGTTGTAAAACTCGAACCCTCGTGCGCCTCTGTGTGCCGGATGCTGTGGGATGTCTAACTAAAGACTTCAATTCCCAGGAACCACTGCTCTTAAAGATATATGGCAGTTCTACTTAACTACAATCTCAAAGTTGACTGGGGGCAGCACATAGCACACTCAAGGACTGAACTGATGAAAGCACTGGCCAGAACCTGGCTGGGAAAAAGAACTGAGAGCATGTAGCACTTATCAACCTGCTTCCAGGAAAGATCTGAGGCAGGAGAACTCTCTGGGAAATGACCAGTAATCCCCAGTCATCACTAGCCTTTATCAGGGAAAGAACTTTAAACTGTTGTACACTCTTAGTCAAAATAGCTTAACCATTATTCTAACCCAAAATTCCACAGCTGCCGTTACAGCTCTTTACCAGTTATCCAGGATTTGATATGTTAGCCATAATTTCCCCCCAAATATAACAGCAATACATTTATCTTGGGAAAATCCTACCTTCATTTCAAGCTATAACTGTTGCACCTTTCAGAGCACAAGACAACAAGCAAGCTGATTGAATGGTACAAGCCACAAGAGATGCAATGAACAATGTATTGTAACTAGTCAACAAGAGGGGCAAGATTCCTTTTTGCTCCTCATATTATTAATTTCCCTATCATCATGAGCCAGTCCAGCAGACCTTCATACAGTCAGTCATATCAGGACATTAACTTTAACCATAATTTAGAAAATGTAAATCCCATCTCTTCAGAGACTGCTTGAGGTGGTACACAAAGAACAAATACAATAAAAACCATAACACTACCACCATAAAATTGTCAATATTAGATTTTTATTAAGGAGTTGATCTTTTAAAGTTTGTTTTAAGAGACTCATTTTAAGCTGTTAAATGTTTTGTGTTGTTTTATGTTCTGGTTGGTTTTTAAATTATTAATTTTTAACAATTGTATAGCAGCATGGTGTAGTGGTTAAGAACAGCAGACCCTAATATGGAGAACCAGGTTTGATTCCCCACTCCTTCACCAGAAGCCTGGTGGGTGATCTTGGGCCAGTCACAGGTCTCCCAGAACTCTCTCAGCCCCACTTACCTTACAAGGTGCCTGCTGTGGGAAGAGGGAACAAAGGTGATTGTACACCGCTTAGGGCAGAGAAAAGTGAGGTATAAAAACCAACTCTTCTTCTTTTATCATGCTTTACTCTGTAAGCTGCATTAGGCAAGCTCTCTGGAGAGGTGGCATAGAAATTTTCGTAAACAGCAGCAAACCAACAATAGTAGCCTAAAATGATACCCACAGAACAGTTCTCAGGCAAAAAGATGAAACAAGTCTGCATGGAGAGAAAATTTTTGGCTTAGTTTTAAAAGGCCAGTAACATAGGTGCCAGGTGAGGCTCAAGGAGTGGGCATACCATTATCCACATGCCACCACTGCAAAAGCTCTGCCTCTGATTGCTACCCACTTCAATAGGTGGGACACAGAGAGCAGGACTTGGGACTAGGTTGCCATTGGCCTGGTGGGGGCAGGGGATCCCCCGATTTTGTGGGCTCCTGCCCGCTGCTGGCTATGTGGCTGGTGGGAGGGAATCCCCCTCAAACACTGACATTGCATGTGACGTGCCTGCATCACCTGGAAGTGACATCAGCACTCCGGTGACATCAGGGGTGATGCTCTGGATTTTGGGCAAAACTCTATGGTTTGATGCAGATTGTCCAGGTGATGCAGGCACATCATGTACAATGTCAGTGTTTTAGGGGGAATGGGGGGTGGCATCAGTTCCCACTCCTGGAACATCCCCCATTCCCCCGCTGGTGGGCAGAAGGGACCTGGCAACCCTACTTGGGACACAGACAACAGGACTTTGGGGGGAAGTTTTTAATTGGCAGGCTTGAAAGTGTAGGAGAAAGCAGGGTTTCAAGTACCCTGTCTCTGGCCTCTAAGTCCTTAAGGACCACTTCTCCACATAGTCCCAATGCACCATCTATGATCTTCAGCCGGCCACCTACTGGCTTTCCCCCAATTAAGTTAGCCCAGTTGGCATTAATCAGAACCATGCCTTTCCTACTGTAACTTCCACTCTGAGGAACAGGCTTACTGAGGGTGTGAGGGAGGTGCTATCTCTAGAAAGGTTCAGGAATTTGCCAGGACTTTTAATGGGGGATAAACGAGACATCTTTTAGAGTGGGAATAAGGTTATTGGAAATTTTATTTTATTCTGTGTGTTTTAAATCATGATTTGTAAGCACACTGAACCACAAAAGAGGTGGAATAAAAATATTTTAATAAAATAAAAAGGTAAGAACTAGCCCTCTGAATTGTGCTTGTAAATAAACAGGCAGCCAGGTGATACAAACCCTGCATCCAGCCCCTGGTTGCTGCATTTTGGCCCAATTGGACTTTCTGGAGAGCTTTTAAAGGCAGCACCATGTAAAGCACATTACAGTAATCTAACCTGTATATTATTCAAAACAAAGATCATTATAGCCTGATCATGTTTTTCAACAAACAGCCACAGCTAATATATCGCTGATAAAAGAGATCACAGGTATGCCACATAGCAGATCTGAGCCTCCAACCATAGGCCAAGATCTAGCAGACCTGTTTCTTGGGGGGAAGTATACCCCCCTCCAAAACAGACTGAGTCCTCAGTCCTCAAGTTATTTTAAAAATAATAATAATTATTGATCGCTCAATCCTTGCAGCTGCCGGCTCTGAGCGATTTACAGTTACTCTCGACGCGGGACTAACAATGAGGGGGGAAAGGGAGGACAACATATATCATTTTTTAAATTACACACATTCCACAGCCGACAAGGATGGTGAACATCAGGCATGGTCCCGGCAGCTTCTCTCTTTCTTTCTCTCTTCTTCTCTCTCGGCGTCGCTTTTGATGTCGTCAGCATTTTTCTCGGTCGCAGCACACCACTGCCACCGTCTGGCCGGAATGGCCGGAATGTCCCATTGCGGCTGCGTAGATCTTTTCTCGGCTTATGATGTTCCGCACGGACCTTCCGTTATCGGCTAACACCTCACCCATGAGGGGGATTTAGTGTTCCCGCCCTCTCTAAGGAGCGGTACCCATTTTATCTACTCGCCGAAGCTTTCGAACCACTGGGTGGACGGCGAGCTGGGGACAAGACTTGGTAGCTCACACCAAGTGCGGGGCTCGAACTGACAGCAGTCCTGTTCAGCTCAGATGTTTAACCAGAGGATAAATCCCCTGTGCCACCGCTCCCCAAACTAATTAACTAATAGTACCTCCGGTCTTATATGGATTAAACACCAGCTGTTGTTGTTTTAGTTTCATCCACCCCATTATCTAGGGTTGCCAAGTCCCATCTTCACCCCTAGCAGGGGGCTTCGGGGGGCATTCCTTGAGGGGGCTGGGCATCCCCACGTGATGACATCACATTGTGGATGTCCCCCCGCCCACCCCATCTCCCAGTGGCGCCGGTTCCCTGCACTTAAAGGGGTCCCTCTAAATGCAAGGAGCCGGCGTTTCCCACACGCCCAATGTCCGCAGAGACCGGGTGCAGGCGTGGTGGGGAACACTGGCTCCCTGCACTTAAAGGGGGCCCCTTAAGTGCAGAGAGCTGGCGTTCCCCACCCCGCATGCACCCGTTCTCTGCGGACATTGGGCGTGCGAGAAACGCCGGCTCCTTGCATTTAAAGGGGGCCCTTTAAGTGCAGAGAGCTGGCATTCCTCACCCTGCGTGCCTGATCTCCGTGGAGATTGGGCGCATGGCCCACAGCCACCCCTCTCCCTCCTCTCTCTCAAGAGAGAAGGGAGAGGGGTGGCTGGGGGTGTTGGGGCTTGGGGGCAGGGCTTCCCCCGATGGCCAGCGGGCCAGCGGTGGGTAGAAGCCCCCAAAAAGCAGGGGACCCCTGCCAAACTGGGGGGGGGGGTTGGCAACCCTACCATTATCTAATCCAAGTGTTCGTTCAAGACTTCCACAGGCCCACCTAATTCAGCTATCAGGAACAGAGCTGAGTGACATCTGCATACTGGTGTCACTTTTGTCCAAACTCCTGCACAATCTCTTCCCCAGTGCCTTTATGTAGCATAGTGGACATATATTAAATAGCATGGTGGACAAGAAGGATCCCTGTAGAATCCCAGAACATGAAATCCACAGAGCTGAGCAGCAGTTCCACAGTACCATCTTCTGGAACTTGCTAGACTTGTTAAGACAATAATCACTGAGGCACAACTCTGTCCATGGTCAACCCTGCATACTATGGCCAAAATGTACAGAAGAATCAACAGCATTCCCACTGTCACTTTCACAGCCCCCTCCCCCCAAAAAGTCAGTATGACCAAGGCTTTTTCCATTCCAAACTAGGATTGGATATGGATTGAAATGGGTCTAGATGATCCATCTCCTGCAAGACTCTCTGCAGCTACATAACCACCAACTGCACATGCACCTTGCCAAAAAAAATGTTGGCTACCAGGCAGTAGCTTTTTTGGTCATTCAACTAATCTATAGTAGTTTCCTCTACATTCCTCTCATTTGCCAAAAACTGTTGAGAAGGACCTCATTAAGTTTGATGTATATTAATGTGCTGATTTTGCCACTACATTCCTCTCATTTGCCAAAAACTGTTGAGAAGGACCTCATTAAGTTTGATGTACATTAATGTGCTGATTTTGCCTTAGAACTCTTTCTTATTGGGAAGAGGTTGCCTTTTTGGTGAGTGTTGGTGTGGAAAGTGTTGGGGAAGTCCTGCACCTTTTCCTAGGAATCCCATCCCTACCTGGCTCAGCTGGGGGGGGGGGTTAAACTGGAAGGAACCCCATAGTTTGAGAGAGGAGGGGGTAACCTGTTCCAAAGTTAAAACAATTTACTGAAAATCTTAAACCCATAATGCAAAAGTAGCAATTTCAGTATTTATCTTACGGAAGGCAAAAGACAAACCAATAAACAAATAGTGCATTTATTATTCATTTAGGAATTATTATCTATTTAGGAATGCATTCTAGCCACTCTGGCAAGACCTAACCACAGTGTTAGCAGAGAGCCTTTAGCATCTCAAACGCTGGTATTAAATGTCTTTAGAATCCAGATTAGCTGTCAATCCAGAAATCAGATGGTTCTGACGAAACCCTCCCTTTTCTGACCAGAAGACTCTGACCAGAGTCTTTGTATTACTAGGTTAAAAACACCCTCCCTGTCAAGGCAGGAGCTTGGAGCCACATGTTCTCATATCTAGTTGTTTTGGCTTCGAGGCTGGAACTCAGAAGTGCAAACAGTTCTTTTAGAGCAGAGTGCAGGGTGCATTGTCAGGCTGAAGAGCCTCCTGCAATGTTTTATGGGAGAGAACCAAACAGAGAGGCCTAAACGAATTCAGGCCACTGTACAGAACTGCACCGTCTCTCTTATAATTCTGCCACAGAAAGGACCATAGAAAATAATCCAGAATGCCTGTTACTGAATTATGTACCAAGAGTTCCAATTAGATACAAACCTCTATCTTGTAACATAATTACTGCAGCATATTTACCTTTTTCATGTTACTGGAAACCAAACAAGATGCATGAAGTTAGAGAATGTCTCAGTAAAGTGAAAGAGGTTTTTATTATGCTAAAACTTACATCTCTCCAAAGGAATGAGAACTTTGATTTATCTATGGGGCATATTCAGTCAAAAGTTGAAGAACTAAACATGTAAGATTTTTAAAATTTGTAATGTAGAAGAAGAAGAGATTGGATTTATACCCCACCCTTCACTACCCAAGGGAGTCTCAGAGCGGCTTACAAACTCCTTTCCCTTCCCCTCCCCACAACAGATACCCTGTGAGGTAGGTGGGGCTGAGAGAGCTCTGACAGAAACTGCTCTTTTTCAAGAACAGCTTTTATCAGAACTACGGCTTGCCCAAGGTCATCCAGCGGGTGCAAGTGGAGGAGGGAGGAATCAAACCCAGTTCTCCCAGATTAGAGTCCACACACTTAACCACTACATCAAACCGGCTCTCGATGTGTATGTATCTATATGAATAACATTAATTTTATTTTAAAAAGTTTGCTGTACACTCTTGGAAGTGTCAGGACCCATCTCATCCAAACGAATATGTGTGGAGATGTCATGTCTTACCTGATTGCTGGTGGGGGGAAGCCCTGTCCCACCCAATGGGCCCAGTGCTGGGCACATCAGGCAGGACACTCTAGCATTTGGGCCAAAAACTCTATGATCACCATAGAGTTTTTGCCCAAGTGCTGAAGTGTCCCTGGCACGATGATGTCACTTTCAGGTGATGACACTGCACCAGGCAAATCAGTCGGGACATGACTGTTTGGGGATGGGACTCCCCTCACAGACCAACTGGCCAGTGGTGGATTGGGGCCTTTGAAATCAAGGGAACCCCCACCCCCATCAGGGGGATGGCATACAGCTATCTGTTGGACATAGTCCTGGCTGTTGATTCTTCACTTGAAGAGACTTTTCAAATGCTACTTCTACAATACCAGATGTGCACTTGTCCAAGGAATGCTAAGCTATTTGTTCCTGCTCAGAGTCACCTTCTCCAGAAGGTAACGGCACTATTGAGTCATCTGATGAACAGCCTGACTCCACCTCTCCTGAGCCACCTGCTGAGTCAGATCCTGCAAAGACACCACAAAGGCAGTGGCATCGACCAATCCGAAGGGCTGATTATTCTAGCTGGGTGGGGCACATCTTACTGTATCTCAGCAGGTTGATTTATGGCAGCTTTGCAAAAACTTGCAGCAATTAGTCAGCAGACAGGCAGCACCAGTTTTCAGATAGTTTAGTACAATCATCTGAAGGAAATATGCACCAAAATAAGCTGGAATAAGATATTATTTCTATATACCTTCTGAATTATGCCCTGGATCTTGCAGACAGTTTAGTTCAAGCACAAAGGTGCTTGTATCACAGTATGATAATGTAAACATATGGAAGCTCATTCATAGACTGTTGTGTGAATTAGCACCGGAGTATGCAAATTTTTTACTTGAAAACAGGAGTTAAAAGGAACCTGTAGCAGCTGTACTGTTTTAAAGTTTTGCAGTGGATACATCTCCATACAGACTCTAGAGGTTGTTAACAGGAAAACCCAAATATAGTATTTTAAAAAGACCAAAAAAGGGGGAGCTCACAGCGTGCTTAATGTTTTATTTTTTGCTTCTCTGGGAAACTACAACAGCCACTTGTGCAGCCAGTGGACTCTAAAATCTGGTACTTTTCAAAAGATTATGTCTTTTAGAAAAGGCACATTCAGATATCTGATTATTGAAAAGGTATGTTTGAGATTTCAGTGACAAAATACTACTGAACTGTAAAGAAGATGTGAAACCCAGCCCCCAATTCATGTTTAGCTTATGAAGTTTAGCTTATGGCTAAATATTTGCAAATCGTATTTTAAAATTATCTCTAACAAATTAAAGTCACATCAATTGCAAGCAATAAAACAAGTTAGCTGCATCTCTCCAGTTCATGTAGGGTTTTTTTTAGTGTAACTCTCAATGGCAAGTATACTTATTCAACCATTCTATAGAACATGTTTGTCCCATCAGTCTAAAGGCTCATGCACATGCATTTTAAAGCTTGACTGCTGGTCTATAAGACAATTTCTGTCTACCTCTAGGTGATTCTGAAACCACCCCTAACCAAGAGCAAACTTGCTATTGACTAGAGAACTGACTTAAGAAAAATGTCAAGTCTCCAATTCAAAAGGCTTCATAATAATTCCCCCCCAAAAAGCTGTTTGGAAGATAAAACACAACACTGAAACATTGCAAGTGATGCGGCAAGCAAATCCTGCCCCAGTTTGCTTACTTTGGACTTCTAAGGTTACAAGCAAAAAGGCAACAATGACCCTATCACAAGTCTCTTCCATACTCAAGCCACCATAGTAACAGGTGACAAAATTCTGTGTCACATCATAAATGAAAATATGTCCATGGTCTATGCGTGTGTACCTGAAGTGAGTTCTTTTGAGACAGTGGTAAGTTTTTTTCTACAAGACTCCAGCAACTGCTACATAGGATCCATATATAGATTATACTGAGTACTGCTTTAATCACTGGCAATAATCACTCAGATTAAAAAGAATACAAAAAGCAGAAGCATCACAGAGGAAATCCTTTTAATTAAAAAAAGTCACACTACACACTTACCACAGCGATTTTCATCTTCACCATTAGGGCAATCATTTACTCCATCACACCACTGAGATGGTGACACACACACTGCTAGAGTGCCGCACCGTATTTTGGATCCAAAACAACTGTCTGTCACTGAAAATGTACAGATAGGTAAGAAACACTGATAAGACTGCCACTCCACTCCATACCCGAAGCTTTGAAAACAGTGAAGAAATGCTGTAGCTGTATGACAGAGCCATCTGTCTTATGTAGCACAGTATAAACAAATCAGCTTGCTTATTGGGCCCCCCAATACCATTAATATTCTTTACTTTTAGGTCAAGTCAACAAAATATTATTGTCATATAAGGAGTAATAAATGCAGTAATTTGCTAACATTTTAAGTGATCAGAACTGTGCACTGACTACTCATACTGATAAGTCAAGCAGCAATTTCTTACAGGAAAGGGCAGTTGGGTTTAATATCTTCTACTGTATGGTCTGTTTTATGAGAAGCAGCCATCAAGTAAATTTTTATTCATTAACTTAAGCCTCAAGGACAACTGTGAAATACAGGCAGCACAGGCTAAGCATAGCCAAGGTTACTCAAACCCAACTGATGGTTAAATCAGAAGGCAGTTTCTCATAGGGCAGTGAAAACAAGCCTATGCAAAACAGAACATTAAGGGTTATAACCTTTCACATGTAAATATGTATTTAGAATGGAGTGCACTCCAGTATAAATAGGAAAATTAGTAGTGAACAGTGCCAAATCCATCTTCCTCAGATTTCTACTGTGATAGCTCTAAGTTGTTCCAACTTCCAGGCCACAAGGGGAAAAAGGGAGATAAAGCATTGTCAAGAGGCCAAAGCAGTGATCACAAATTAAACACATCATAAGAACACAATCAGCAAGGAGAGAGATTCACCATTCAGGCTCAACCAAAGGAAAAGTTATAGAAGTGTTTATTTCAAAGAACTCACTACACAGGTACAAGAATGTCCTTACCAAAGTACCAAATTAAGATGCCTGCAATTGTAGCTCCCAATAGCAGAATTATAATCGACAGACTGAGGCACAGAGCTCTCCTAATTCCTGCAATTGAAAGAACAAAGAAGTCAACACTGACACATAAAATTTGCTACACTTATACTTATATAGGTATAAGCTGCCCTGGCATTAGCAAATCACTTTACCTAGCTGGCCAATGAAAGTTAACTAGCCCTACTTATATGTCTTCTATATTGTATATTAGAAGCATGAATGTGCTAAGATCTCCACTTTGAATGAATTTCAAAGCCCCTGTTCATATGTTTAAAAGCCTCTACCCCATGAAATAGTGTCATCACTCTACTGGGGAGAAAAGTATGAATTAAAGCAGCCATCCCAGTATCCGACCTGCTCATACAATTCTTTCCTATCCTTCTTTTGGAGGGAGAGAAACTGTACAAGCTAGCCTTCCAACAGGATCAGCCATCAGTATAGGCCAAGTTCACACATTATGTCTCCTGGTTGTGGTGGAGGAGGAAAAGTGCCATCAAGTCACAGCCGACTTATGGCAACCCCATAGAGTTTTCAAGGTAAGAGATGTTCAGAGGTGGTTGGCCATTGCCTGCCTCTGTGTAGCAATGCTGGACTTCCTTGGAAGTCTCCCATCCAAATACTAACCAGGACTGACCCTGCTTAGCAACCAAGATCTGACAAGATCAGGCTAGCCTGGGCCATCCAGGTCAGGGCATATACCTCCTGCAAAGCTCTGATAACAGGATCATTGCAGCAGTGTGGGGAATGTTTAAATGAAAGCAGGAAAATGGTTTTACCTGCA
Source organism: Gekko japonicus (assembly GCF_001447785.1). Taxonomy (NCBI): domain Eukaryota; kingdom Metazoa; phylum Chordata; class Lepidosauria; order Squamata; family Gekkonidae; genus Gekko; species Gekko japonicus. Next base: position 158,726 of record NW_015167562.1, read on the forward strand.
GACTGATGTGATTATATTAAATATAATTATCACAGATTCAATGAAATACTTACTTGCTGTACAGAATTTTCTAGGTGAAGAAATGGGATGCGCTATTGTAGTTGCTGGAGCTGAGGGTTGAGTGCAAACTCTCGGGACATAATGTGGTACTGTTGAAGGATAGTATGGAGACATATATCGTCTGCCCACATAAAAGCCACTCGCAAGACTGGGAGCAGCAAGGTTTTCTGACTGATAAGCATAATTTTCATAATATGGAGGTGGCCTCTGAAAACAATGGTAAAAAGTGTCAGTAGAAAACCTGTCAGTGTCAGGAACACATCAAATGTAACACTTCATAAAAGCAGCAATCTGCAGTAGTCCAGTGAAGACGGACTAGCACAGAAGAGGTGATGTTAAGGATGCACATTTTTAAATAGACTGTAACTAACAGGTTATTTAAGCTAAACAAAGTTATTTTTACAATCTAGAACTCAGCTTCAGTGCTAAATGTAGAAACGCTCATTTTCAGTACTGAAGCCATGGGCTAACTGAATGTTGCTGTTTCATGAGCATGCTTGAAGAATGAACTTTAGAAAAGTTTTGATTGATCATCAAGTGATGATAAATTGGTTTTCTAAACACAAGCACAACAAAGTTTTCCATAAGCCCTCTAGCTACAGCAATTTCGGACCTCTTTATAATACCAAGTAGAACCTCTTGATGTCAGTGCAACTGCTCCAGCATTATGGGCATTCATTTTTGATAATATTCAAAAGACAAATCAACATGCTGAATTAAAACTACACATAATGTTCAGCATTTCTAGATTTGTGTTATATTTAAGAGATTATTAGCCCAAACCTATAATCCAGCAATCCATTGCCCAAGTAATGATCAGGCTTAAGGTATTTTTGACAAGAGAAACATAGTGCTCTGCCATGTAGGGTTGCCAGCTCCAATTGTTCTGACAGCAGGGGGTAGGAGGGAGCCTTCCAGCAGTGGGGGGAGTGGGGCAACGTCACACTAGCATGATGATGTCAAGTGGAAGTGACATCACCACATTGGGGATGTCATGTGGCAGCGCTCTAGCATTTTGGCCAAAATGCTAGAGCATCACCACACAAAATTCCCAGAGTGATGATGTCATTTCCATGTGACGTCAATGCGTGACATGCCCGTTTGGGGATGGGGCTTCCCCGTTGGCTGGCAGTGGGCTGAAACCCCCAAAATCGGGGGGAAACCCACCCAGACCAGGGTTCTGGTAACCCTATTGCTATGGCTACTGACTATACTGTACAGGCCAAGGAAGGCTGCTATGGCCCCACAGCAAGGCTGAGGGAGATTTTATGAGTGCTGCCAAAAAACACCACGTGGAAGGAAGAGGATGAGGGCTGAGAGGCCTTGAGAGCTGGGTGCATGTAGGAGTGGATAAACAGCTTTTCCAGGGGGTGGAACCTGATTGCCACAGGAGTTTTTCCCCAGATGGTTTTAGACACCCAGTTCACCTCTAACCAATAGCTTCACTATGCTATGTTCTAACAACATATTGCAACCAGGACCAAAATTGTAGCTATTGCAAGTGGACACGTAGCCGTCCTTATTGATGAGTGCTCAAGCATGGGGATTTCCCCGGCAAAAGACAGAGCAGACTTATTTTGTATACTTACCAGAATGACCCGTCATCACAAGGGAATTTATACTTTTAAAACATAAGTAGTACTTTAGATGTACATAATATACTACATTTTGTCTGACTTGAGTGCAATATGGACTTTATTTTATGGTCCTGTGTATTTCCAACTTTAGAGGTTTTGTAATCAGGGGTCATTTTGTAGAAAAAGAGCTAGGGGAACTCATTAGCATATGCCACACACCCTGACATCAGGGGCCCGGCGGTGGACCTGCAAGGCCAGCGGGAGTGCGAGGAAGCCCCGCCAAGGCCCTCCCTGGCCCCAGGCAGGCAGGGGTGGGGAGAGGCGGGGAGGAAGCAACTTACCCTCCCTCTTCTCCTGCCTCCTCCTGGCTGAATGAGGGCTGGAAGTGGGGCAGCCGGAAGCAGGGGGCGGGGCTTCATCATGTGCCCCGCCCCCTTGCACCTCACCCGGGGGAACTGCATTCCCCCGCATTCCCCCCGAAATGACCTCTGTTTGTAATGCTCATTTTATGGATCAATGTGGAGATTTAAACAATATCTACTTTTCAGAAAGTAATTCTTCCACCTGAACAGTTCTACAAGACAGCTTCAAATGGCATACAGATCACTTACCGAGTCTGATGCCATCTTGATTTTCAGCAATGCACTTCTGTCAAGTTTATACCTGTGAAGAAAAAAGTGTTTTTAGATTGATAGATGATAGATAATTTTTACAAAGTATGTACTACATCTAAGCATGCATACACACAAAATCCATAGTGGCTTGACATTCATGAAAGAATTCGTCAGAAAAGAAGACCATACCAATGTTGGAATATGCAAGGTTTATCGTGCATAAAGAAGATGACAAGAACATCCTGCAGGGACAGCAGAGGGAACAACTAGTTAGCATAGTGAGATTAGGGAGTTCCTACTATTTTCAAATATTCTCCTTCTTGTCTCCTTTTTGGCTCAATTAGGGGGTTTTCTTGCTCCTGCTGAGTTCTGCTTTGCTGCTGGTTGCCTCCTAGCTAGACACTTAGACTTCCCTTTCTCTCTCCTCTTTCTTACAAAGTTTGTTCCCTTCTTAATACAGCTATTACATTCTCTAAACAGCTTGTGCTCTGCTTTACTGCATATCTATACTCTGCCAACAGCCTATAAGAACTAAAGCACTTTTTAGGTATATAAAAAAAGAGAGAGAAAGAAGTACTATTTTCCCTTTCTCCCAATACAAGAACTTGTGGGCACTCAATGAAATTAATAAGCAGTAAACTTAGAACAGATAAAAGGATGTACTTCTTCACCCTAAGAGTAATTAGCACACGGAGTTCACTGCCCCAAGTAAGTAGTGGTGGCAGCTACAATCATAGACAGCTTCAAGCAGGGATTAGATAAACACGTGGAACAGAGGTCCTTCAGTACCTATCAGTCATAAGGTATAGATGGAACACTATGTCTGGGGCAGTGATGCTCTGTATTCTTGGGTCCTTGGGGGCAACAGTAGGAGAGCTTCTGGTGTTCTGGTCCTGCTGATGGACCTGTTGGCACCTGGTTTTTGGCCACTGCGTGACACAGTGTTGGATCACTGGCCTGATCTAACATGGTTTCTCTTATGTTCTTATGAGTGTAAACACAACTGGCTGCAGCCCCTTACCCAGAAATTTTTGTTAGGGGGGATTCAAGGGGCAGTTCAGTATAGTGGAGCTGACTACATCACAGGGTTGTTGTTCCTAGGGAAATATAGAGGAGGAGAGGCATGGCTTGACAGGTAAAAACTGGGGTGGAAGGAGCAGCACCTGGGGCAGTTCAGAAATAATAAAGTAAGGTCAGGATTTGTGTCTGGGAGATGTATTCTCGCTAAAGCACTGTGTGTTGCTCCAGAATCAAAGCCTACCCCTAGAAGATCCTAGATGTCTGGCAAGTGTTGCTGAAGGAGCTGGGAGAACCACTCAAGATTTTAAAGACACAATCCGGTTCCGCTGGCTGGCTGGGAGAGGAGGAAGAGATTGGATACCCCGCCCTTCACTTGGAGTCTCAGAGCGGCTTACAAACTCTTTTCCCTTCTCCTTCCCACAACAGACACCCTGTGAGGTAGGTGGGACTGAAAGATCTCTTTCAAGAACAGCTCTGATAAAACTATGGTGGTCATCCAGCAGCTGCCAGTGGAGGACTGGAGAATCAAACCCGGTTCTCCCAGATTAGAGTCCGTGCACTTAACCACTACACCAAACTAGCTCTCAGGGGACTGTAACCCCCTAAGCAGCCCCTAAGCCCCTGGTGCCAACTGGGCTATTCTCCTCACGTCCCCTTCCAACACCCCCACCCTGCCTTTGCAGGCAATCCGAGAGGAGAGCAAAGATAGGAACTTCACCTTGCATCTCCCAATGCTGCTCAGCAAGCTGAGTGCGGGCTGAGATGTGCTTCCTCTCCCCTGGCAAGGCAGACGGGCACTTCACAGAGAGGGGGATGGGGAGAGGCACAGAAGTTTGGGAAGTGTGCTGGGCACTCATAGGCACCCCCATGTGTACGGGCATGACTGGCTGGGTTTGGCTAGTGTTTAACTTATTCACTGATTTTTGTAAGAGACCCTTCAGCTCTTTATTTTATTATTTATCTTACTGATTTTTCACACAGAGATACGTTTTAGTGAACAAAATGTAAAACTGTATCTGAAGACATCATTGATTTGCATAAGATCAAACATTACTCTAAATGTAAAGAGCAGTACAATATGTTGATAAAACTTCAGATAAAAGATGATTGTAAAAGATGTTTGACCTTGAAGAATAAAATATTTTTCACAGTCATTCCTTCTGTTATGGCTATTTTTGTAGCAGGAACTCCTTTGCATATTAGGCGACACACCCCTAATGTAGCCAATCCTCCAAGAGTTTACAGTAGCCCCTGTAAGAAGAGCTCTGTAAACTCTTGGGAGGATTGGCTACATTAGGGGTGTCTCGCCTAATATGCAAAGGAGTTCCTGCTACAAAAAGAGCTCTGCATAAGAAATTATAGACAGTGGAACCACTAGCACCAAGAAGGGGGGGGTCCATAAAAATTAATGTGAAATTAGTGTATTAGGTGACATTAGATTAGTCTCAATCTCTGGTGCCTGGACCCATGTTGAGGCATCTCATATTGTCCACCAACATCAATTTCTGTAGAAAGAAACTGGAAAAAACTGGAAAGACACTCTTGAGATAAAGTAATTTCTGTAAAGATAATTTTAGATCATATTTTGCCTTATAATCTTGGGAAGATGATTAACAGTTTTCAATACATTTTTATATTTGCATTTTTTCCTTATAACAATTTTATTTTAAAAATGCATTAAAAAGTGTTGAAAATTTACATTTTTTCTGTTGCCCTATTATAAGTAAATAACTTGTTTATATTGCTTATTAATAGTGTTAAATAAATAAGTTCATAAAGTTTATATTTAATATAGTCATGGGGTCTGTCCTGGGGGATGGCCTGGAAGAAAACTGTACTTTTAATCTCTTATTTCATCTTCAGCACTTATTGAGTCTTAATGTCTTGTTGGTTAAGCAATGGAAGGGCCAAGGGGCACCATAGTTGGGCTACGCTTGGGGCATCTGTTAGCCTTAATCTAACCCTGGGAGTACCTATGGGCCCTCTTTTCTTTCACACACTTAGTACTTCCCCCTTGCCAGCCAGCTGGCCAGAAGCCAGGAAGCACTCCACAAAAGCAGGGGTTTCCCCACCCCAGTGAGGGTCTGGCTACCGTAAGCCTCAGTGATAAGCTTTAAGAGATGGGTGGGAAAGAATAACCAAACACAGACTAACAGAGCAGTCTGGTTATCAGGCAGAGGAGCCTCAAGGGAGAAGACAGAAATGTTCTCTACAAATCGAGTCCTCTAGTTAATAGTGTCAATAAAGTGTTAATTATAGAATAAAGATTCTGGAATTATTTAGCAACCAGAGAATACCACATGGTATAAGGAGTGGATTTATATTTACCAAGTGGTTGTGAAGTTGGAAAGAGTAAACAAGAAGCAGGATAAAGCATCTTAGAATCCCAGATACACTGAATCTCTCAAATCATGCTGCAGGCAATTGGAAAGATTCAGATAGCAGTTTGACTTGTTCATCAAAGCGAGCTGTGGAAAAGAAAAGAAAAGAAAAGAAAAGAAAAGCAGAGTTTTAAAAAGCGTGCTTATGTCAGAGAGTCAGGGAGTTCATGAGTTAATCCTCCCTGGAGAGAAGAGCTTATGTGACTGGCTGCTAGGTTCTTTCGTGATTTAGTCTTGGTCAGTGGCCAGAGGGTTTGGCTTCTGAGGGAAGAGACATTTGGGAGTCAGTGTTTTCTGACAGGCAATAGTCAGAAAAGTACTTCTGCAGAGAGAAGAGAACCCCCATTGTCTTAAATATATTAAAACTGCTCTGAGGGAGAATTTAGATTCTCAGTCAGGAAAGCTACAGAACAGCCTTATACAGACAAAAGAGAAGAATTTGGCAGAAGGTCTGTCTAGTTAAGAGAGAACTCCCATAAAAACAAAATATTAAAAGGAGTTATTGCTTCCTAGGGACAAGGAGAATAACTTCTTGCCAGTGAAAGGGGCTGAGAAGAAGACACCTCAGGAGTTACTGAAAAGCTGTAATATCAAAAGGGAAAACCTAGAACTCTGAAGGAAGAAATCTAGGAACTATAGGCAAACATTAGAAGAAACGTTAATAAGAACTGTGTTAGTACTGAAATATACAAAACAAACTACCTCCCTCTCAAAGAAAGAACTCAAAAACCTTGAAACTACAAATACACTCTCGAATGTTCTTTAAATTCTGTATATATTAGAAAGTTTTAACTTCAGTAATCTCAAAACCTTGACTACCTCTATTATACATATATTCCCTGCCTGTTTAATAAAATCTTTATTCTGTTTTTAAAGTTACTCTACCTCAAGTGCCATTTCATAAGGGTTAATCTGCCTCAAGTGCCTTTTCACAACAGAACAGCTCCTGTCTTTCCCTCAAGTCCCTGTACTGAGTCTAAAGCCTAAACCAATATCTAAATGAAGGGTGGGACAGTTTCAAATTTATATCAATAGAGAAGACATACACGCTACTGTAGGGCAACTCAGTCACTGAGGGGACCTAAAGATTTGGCAGATAGTTGGTGAGATACAGGGGTACATTATACCAAAGAGGAAGGTAACCCTATTTTTGAACTTTGCAGGGCCCCAAGCTGATGATTTGTTTAATATCTTTTCACTAACTTCAGATGAGAATTCCAAATATGATACAATGCTCTTCACTCTTGTTTATCATTGTATGCCAAGTAAAAATGAGCCTTTTGAGAATTTTTTCATACAAGAAAGCAATACCAGGTAAAGACCTTAGAACAAATTTAGAGTCTACCGGCACCTTTAAGACCAACAAAGTTTTATTCAAGGAATGAGCACTTTTTCAAATTCATTAGAATGGTAGGTAAGGTTCAAACTTATGACAGGGATTGAGCAGCAAATTAACAGACTTTGGCAAAAAAATAATAGACGTTATTACAGTTGGTTGGCCTAGACATCATATACCAGCACTATGTAATCACTTTCAGGAAGAACTTTCTGTGCTGGATATATCTTGTTGTGGCATGCAAAAAGTATGCTAAGGGACACGACAGAAAGTCTGCATGACTGAAAATAGTAAAAAGAGAGCCAGAAATGTTTTCTTCTGGCTGAAAATGAACCATGATATAAAAAAACTGGTGCAAGGATCTACTGTGCCCTAGAAACAACTCATTCTGGTAATATAGAGCATGGACAGAAGTGAGCAGAGGTATTTTTGTATACACTTGGAAGCAGTGTGTCCTAAATGTGAACTACTTATTATCCAGAGATACCTTTATTTATTTAGAATATTTCTTCAAGCAGGTAAGATAAAAAACCATAATCAAAAGCCTGGGTAAAAATATGTATTTTAGCCTGGCACCTAAAAGTAAAGTAGGTGCCAGACAAGCCTCAAGGGGGAGGGCATTCCAAAGGCGAGGTGCCACCATAGAAAATGCTCTGCCTTTAGTCACCACCTGCCTCACCTCTGAAGGCAGCTGCACAGACAGCAGGGCTTGTGAGGCAGATCTCAACTGATGGGCTGAACTTTACTATAAGATACCATGGCCTTCCTGAGCACTGGAAAAACCAAGCCTGTGTTTGTCTGAAAGACTGTTTGGACAAACAATGATCCTCGATTTTTCATATCAGTGTATGAGTTTCAACACATCAGCTTGAACCACAGATACTCACACTCATAGAAAATAAGAGTACAATTTGTTAAGACATTACTCAGTAAAGCACATGAGATGAGACTGGTGCTGATCCATATTTAGCTTTATTAAGTTATAGAACATCAGCACTAGGGCATGGAAAGCTCCAGCTCAACTGTTCTTTGAAGACCTATTCGAAAAACTCTGCCTTACTAGAAAGAGAACTCTGAGCTGGAAAACACCTGTAGATTTTGGGGGTGGAACTTGAGGAGGGCAGGGTTTGGGGTGGTGAGGGACCTCAGTGGGGTATAATGCCATAGAGCTCACTGCCCAAAGTCCATCTTCCAAAGCTGCCATTTTCTCCAAGGAAACTGATCTCTGTAACCAGGAGGCTAGTTGTAATTCCAGGAGATCTCTAGCCACCACCTGGAGACTGGCAACTGTAGCAGAATTCCTGGCTGGCGTGTTGGCAGGCTATGACTCAGTGCAAGTATTTTCTAATGTATATGTGCTAGAGGGACATATTCCAGGAATTTCTCCCAGCCCCCACCAGCACTTCACACAAGGTGGGGGAGAGCATGCTGGCATGCAATGTCACCTGTAACACCAAGCCAAAATTGCCAGTATTATGTTGGGAGTGACACTAGTATTTGCTCTGGGGTTTAACCACAGAGTTTGGGGTGCATCCTAGAGTGCCTCCACGTGTCCATTGAGAGTGAACAAATGTGGCCACTGGTACTAGGCCTAAAATCAATATCTTCGAACAAGAATAAAAATCATTGTTATTCTGTCCTGCAGTATTGCTATTTAATGTCATTTTGACATTAATGTTACATAGTGGTTAGAATGTTGGACTAGGGCCTGGTTGAACTAGGGCCATGTTCAAGTCCCAGCTCTGCCATGGAAGCTTGGCAGGTAACCTTGGTCCCATCACACTTTCTCAGGCTAACCCACCTCACATGTTTGTTAAGGATAAGGTAGAGAATGGGAGAACAGTGTGATAAGTAGCCATGAATGAGAAAAGTGCTATATAAATAATTAGAAGTCTGGACATGGCCTGTCACAGCTAAGATGACATAATGATAAAAGTAATGGGTGAATACTGTCTCTCAGGGTAAGTGTACTGGAGCATAATGAGCGTCTTATCAATTTTTACTCGGCAGTGCAATTCTACAATTTTGCCATGTGTAAAATCCCATGTTGGCTGAGTAACATTTGACAGATCATGTTTTTTGAGTTTTGAAACATGATTTAGAGTGTGGCTGCATTCCTATCTGCCCTAAATACCTGCTTATTAGTCATGTACACATTTCTCAACTGTTAAACATGAGGATTTCTCTCAATACTTTACCTGCAGTTCTGAAGTCATTAAAATATATCCCATCTAAGTAGCCATGCATTTTTAATAAAGCATAATATCTCTTTATACTACATTTAGAAGTGGGATATCAGTGTTAAGTTTCCAAAAATTCATCTTTTTTCCTCTGAATCTGTGCTGGTACTTTAGTTTGACAACTGCAAAGTCAGCAAAGCAACTGTGGTGACAATTTTTGAGCAAGTCTCTCAAAGGACAGCATACAAATCGTCTAAGTTAATTTTTACTAAACACAATTATGATGCGCTCGTCAAGTGCCAGCAGGTGCCTCTGCATGGGTCACACATAGCTTTAGCATACAGTGTTCTGTGAGAGACAATGCCCAAAGGGATCAAACAATATACTATTTAAAAGCAGCTGCCTAAAATCAGGTTGTTTTAGTAGTGAGGCATCTGTAAGTGTGCTAGTAGAATCATTCCTTTGGCCATTCACCAGTATGAGTAATTTGGGAATACTGTACAAGTGGCGATCACCTGTGAATTTCTGCATTGTACAAACTGATGCATTTGTACTCAAAGTAGGGTTTTTTTTAGTAATTATTGTAGTCCACAAGTGTCTGCAGTCACAGAAACAGCACAGAATTTGATACTGTGCAAAAAAACCCTACAGCAACTTAGTGTCACTTTCTTCCTCCACCACCATAAAACTCCACTCACTCAGAATCTGTTTTCATTTTCAAAAAGCCAATTTTCTAGTCCTCATGAAGGCAGGCATGAAATAGTGTTCTCTCTGACACAAAAGAAGTTAGGGTTTGTATAGAAATATTGCTTTCTAGATTCTCATGCCTTCTCCTGTGATGACATTCTGTGTCTGTTTCCTGTTGCAGGCCCCAAATGGTCTAGTGTGAGACCAAATGGCCTGAACTACCTAATAGCCATGCCATAAAACCACACATTCTTTAACACCTCTAAGTGGAGAGCCAGACTTCAAGGCTCCTGCTTTAAGGCTCACATGGAGCATGTCACGTACACAATGGTGAAGCTGGAGCTTGGGTCACCTGACTGCAGGCAGGGCCTCTAAACTCCTAGCCAATTCTCACACACACCTGATGTTGGCAACCATGGCAACCAGCAATTGGGCACACACCCTGCCACTCGTGATTGGCTGATGGCCACAGCTAATTATGACTGGGATTGGGGTATAATTCTGTGGTTCCCTATGGAAAGGCTCTCTTGCATCTCTGGCTCGTTTACTCCTGGGAACCTGACTTTTGAAACAAAGAGTTTCGTTGTGACTGCTTGCCAGCTGCCAACTTTTTGTTACTGTGGATCTGTATCTCTGAACAGATCTGGACTACATGCTTGTGCAAGATGGGATTTCTCTTCAAAATTCCTTGGCGCCTACTTGGACTGTTATTCCACGGACTAGTTTGGACTATTGAAACAATTGGGTAACTATGAATCCGCTTAAATGTGTAGTAAGGACAAATAGCCATTTGTACCCTCTAGTAGTCTGTTTGCTATGCTTTGTACTGAATAAAGTTCAATCATATTTGTAATTGTCTCTGATGCTGTACTTGAACTCCAAGGCTAAATCTCGTGTCTAACGCTGACCACACAGAGCTACCTTTGTGAGATTAAATAGTGTGCATCTCTGGTTAAAGTTGCTAAAGTTTTACGTCCCAGATGCCAACTGAGAGGTTGAATCTCTACTCTCAGGCCCCCAAAAAGCACTCACAAAATTGAAAAACATCATTAAGGAACATGATCTAGTAGACATCTGGCGCTTACTACATAACTCTGAAAAAGACTACACATATTACTCAGCCAGACACAACACCCATACTAGAATAGATTTTATTTTAACCTCCTCTTCCCTCACTAATCGGTTCTTATCAGCATCCATCAACCCATCTCATTGGTAAGACCACGCCTGGCTGGGATGTAAAATCCAAACCATGGAAAATAAATCACAAAGCAAGTTCTGGTCACTTAATATCTCCTTATTAGAAAACCCCACAATCAGAGCGGAAATTGAACAGGAACTTAAACTTTATTTTTCCGAAAATGACCAAATAGAGCTTTTTCCCTCAATCAGATGGGATGCTATGAAACCAGTCATGTGAGGCATTCTCATCTCAAAAGCCTCCTTTCTAAAAAAGAGAGAGAGACAACTAGAAATTGACATTAAAGACAAAATTAAGACATTGGACTGTATTTTTAAAGAGGAAGGCTCCAAAAAGATATACAAAAAACTTTTACTTGAGCGCAAAAACCTAAAAGCATTAGAAACAACCAATATTAGAAAACAACTGGTCTACACAAAACAAAAGTACTGGCAGAAAACACCCCGCACTTTAAAACTGCTATCCCACAAAATAAAAGAACAAAAATTTTCAAAATTTATAAAAGCAATAAACACCCCCAGTGGAAACACCATAACTGATTCAAATTTAATCAGTGAAGTGTTCACAAAATACTACACAAATTTATATAAGGCACAGACAACCCAAACTGAATCCATGCCTCAATTCCGCACAAATTTCCCTATACACACTGTACTTGATGATACACATAGATCCTATATGGATACACCGTTTACAAAACAAGAAGTACTGGACACTATCAAAATGCTCAAATTACACAAATCACCGGGAACAGATGGTTTTCCATCTGAATTCCACAAATGCTTTGCACCCATAATAATAGACCCACTACTTACAACATGCAACCACATACTAGAAACAGGCGACCTACCACACTCATGGAAACAGGCAACAACAGTGGTTTTACATAAAAAAGACAGAGACCCTCTTTACCCAGCATCGTACAGGCCTATATCCTTATTAAATCAGGATCTTAAAATATTCACATTTATGCTAGCAAAACGCCTTAACAACATTATCCCAAGATACATCCACCCAGATCAGGCAGGTTTCATCCCTCAAAGAGATTTAACGGATAATACGTTTAAAACTCTCCACCTCCTTCAACATTGCAAATCATCTAAAGTGTCCTCAACCTTCCTTTCCCTTGATGTCGAAAAAGCCTTCGATACTCTAGAATTCCCATATTTGTTTCACATGCTCCAAGAAATGGGCTTTGGTCCCAGATTTATCACTGCACTCAAATCTCTCTATGCTCAACCTACCACCAAACTGAAAATAAATGGAAATCTCTCAGACACAGTTGGACTACATAGGGGCACAAGGCAGGGGTGTCCATTGTCCCCACTGCTTTTTGCGCTTGCTGTAGAACCCCTAGCACAAGCAATCAGAACTAACCCACAAATTTCTGGAATAAAAATTAGGGATGCAGAATTCAAAATTTCTCTGTTTGCTGATGACATGATGCTATATATGACCAACCCTAAGGCCTCTTTCCCAGCACTTCTTAATACACTAGACTCCTTCAGCCATTTCTCGGGTCTGCACATCAACAATTCCAAATCTTATGTCCTTCCAATACACGTTCCTAAGGAAGAGATTTCTGATTTACAAAAAACCCATAAATTTAGCTGGACATCTACATATATTACCTATCTGGGAATTAAGCTACCTATAGATCTCACCAAAATCATCTCCTTAAACCATCAGAGCATGCACTCAGAACTAAAACTCAAAATCCAAAACTGGAACAAACTTAATATCTCCTGGATGGAACGTTTCAACCTTATACGTTCGTTTATCCTACCAAAATATATTTTGCAGAAATCAGAACTGGAAACAAAAATAGGCCAACCAATTCCATAGTATGTTTATCTACAGCTATAACACACATGTAATCAACATAAATTACTTACTCTCCTGAAGACACCACACACGGATCTGGAACTCATTATAAAACTTTTTGAATCATGTAACCGTGGTCTGATCTCTGCCCTTTATCAATTATTAATTAGAGAAACATCGCCGGGTCTCCTACCCTACCAACTAACTTGGCAAAAGGACTGTGCTCTCCCCTTGGATGATACCATATGGTCTGAACTCTGGGAATCCCAGATGTTTACATCACCTATTATCTCAATGGAACATCAAATCCTCAAAATTATGACCAGGTGGTACCTCACACCCCGACAACTCTCCCATATGTGCCCTACAAAACCACCCTACTGCTGGAAAGGGTGCCAACAACAGAGAACTTATGCACATTGCTAGTGGGGGTGCGATGAGATAAAGGCTTTTTAGGAACTAGTCTTACATCATATCCAACTCACAACAGGGGTCACACTCCCCCTCACTCCTGAAGCTCTATTTCTTGACCACTGGCCAGATCATCTGGCTACACATCACTCCAAACCAACTATTGACATTATGGTGCCTACAGCAAAAACCGCCATTGCCTCCTGCTGGCGAGAACCCTACCCTCCCAACCTGAAATTATGGTTCAGAAAACTGTGGGAAACCTACCTGATGGACAACATCACCGATAAAATAAACAGATCCCTTTTGAAACCGGCCAAAACAAACTTTGATAGCAAATGGTTCCCAGTACTAGAATTCTTATCACATCATGAATTCATCTCACCAGAATGGAAACAACTACAGAGATGGCTTTGACTCTTAATCTTCCTCAGGGCGTACAATACATCTGATCTCATTATAGATATATCCCCATCTGACTTGGCGTTAAGGATACCTCCCACCCATGACACTCCATAGTACTCTGTGTTATACTTATAACAGGATCTAAGATTTACCTTTTATTGAAATTGCACTATTGTTAAAAATCAAATTGTTGTTAAGTTAAACAATGTATCTAACCTATGCTTTTTATCAATTGCATTTTTGTACATTCAAAAATATAAAATGAACTATGTTGTTATGTAATTTTACTGTTTTGCATTCTACAATAAAAATTGTTAATAGGAATCTCTACTCTCAGGTTGGGGGGGGGGACTACTTGAAGAGATTCTGGTGGCAAATTGTTGTGAAGACCAGAGATAGTATAGACTGTCTCGTGGATTGTTGTTTAATGTGCTGAAATACTGGATCCCCTCTTATCCCTGGACTGGGCTGAGTGGGTTAATCCTATACAGGTTGGCCACTGCTTAACTGACTGGCCAAAAATTGACAGGTGAACTGACCACTTATCACTTGACAATGGTCAAGTTACTCTATGGGAAGGGGCTATGACTCAGTGGCAGAGCAGTTAAAAGGATGATAGCATGTGATGTGGCAAACTTCTGCTTGAAATCCTGGAGAGCTGCTGTCAGAGTATACAATACTGATGGACATGGACTGATGGTCTTGGTCTGATTTGGTATAAGGTAGATTCATGTATTCAAACCACTATTGACTATTATTTTAAACTGTTCTATCTTTTTTGACAGGTTAGATTTCCTACTCTAATCTAGGGAGCAGTCAGGAGGAGGGGCTTAGTGCCCTGCCCCACATCTTTTTTTCTAAACTAGCAAAAGCAGAATATGAAAATTTGTTACGTAAGTGTACGTTTGGATTTACATTATTTATACATGGTACAGAATTAAATTTAAGAGTTCTGCCTTTCTCTCAATTTACAAACTGACAGTGCAATACAACTACTACATACCCTTCTTTTCATCAGATTCATCATGCTACAGAAGGGAAAGGGAAGTAGAGTGCAAACATTCAATACTATACAAAAAATGTAAGAGGTTTGAAAAAGCTTCTCACAGTATATACACACCCTACTTCCTGTATCACACATGTACACGTTTTTCCACAAAACTATTTGTTGAAACCCTAATCATCTTAATTGCTTTTCCTTTGAGTCAGTAAACATTCAGGTCAGTAATTTATTTTGTGAGAGAAGTCAAACCAAACACAAACCAGTGAAATGATTAAGAACATGTGCCTTTAGTAAAAAATCTGTTACAACCCTGACCATTACTCAGAGCTTTGACATATGTCAGGTAATCTTTTTCAAGTCACGTGATTTTTTTACATTGACAGTGCAATCCCAAAACAGAGTTACACCTTCTAAGTCTATTGACTTCAATGAACTCAGAATTGTATAGTTCTGCTTAGGAGTACACTGTGAAGCTTTTAAGGGCTCACTCATGTTTTTAAAATCGCAGATTAATTCCAATAGGCTTATTACTTCCCTCAACTGAAGGCCTCACTTCAAAGCTGTCATGGAATGGTTTTTCATATATTTAAGAAATGTATTATCATGCTTTTGTCTCCAATAGGTTCCCCAAAAGGCTTACAACAATACCATTTTAAACTAACCACCCTGAGCCAGCCTGGGATCCACTGGAGTGTTCTATCAAGGGCAAAAATCCATAGTCCACAAGCTTGTTGGTTCTTGCCAAATGGTTCACAACCTCTGAGTGTGCCCAAGCTTTGATCACCTGCAACAGAAGGGAAACAACAGCTCAGCCACTAGGATCTTACACAGCTGGCAAGCCATTTTCCCATAACCCCCCATCCTTGCACACTACAGCGAGAGTAATCCATATTAACAGAGCACGTCCAAATATCATTGCAGTGGTGCATGCTTTAGGACAAATGCTAAGCAGCGCAGAGGATGCTACCTACATGGTACATCCTAATATGTCTACTTCGTTAAAAACAAACTGTTTTACTTCTTCCAGGTTCCTTTTGCATCAACCATGGAAACCACAAAAACTAAAGCTGGTTTCTATATTGTAGTTTGTTTGAAGCATGGAAATCATTTAATGGAGGTTGTACTTTGTCATATCATTTTTATAAGGATTTGGTTGGTTCATCATCTTGTTAATAAAATGTTAATAACCGATTCAAAAATAGTAAATCAGACCAATTCACATGCCAGCATAGGCTACATAGTTTACTGAGTGTTTCATTTAAGCTTCCTGGTGGCACCAAGAGAACCTATTTCTGTATCTATAAAGTACTTGTTGTGTGTCTAGTTGCTCCAACCTTTACAAGTTTTTTTGACTTCTCAGTGCATTTGCCAACTACATTCTTTTAGTTTCCTCTGCTTTCAAGTGGTGTGCAGCATAAGGAGGAGAAGCAGAGGAAGGACACTTCTTGAATTAATTACTTTGTTGTTGATGTTGGCAATCTGAGCAGATGGAAAGAACAGAGCTACCGGAATTGGTTTGGAGACTGTCCAATATCTTCAAGCAGGTGTGAAAGGACCCAGGTGCATGCTGCTACAAAGGAGAGAAAATATATTACCAACACCTCATTTGGATTACCATGCTTATTTTTATTTATTTGGATTTATGTCCCACCCTCCCCGTGGGCAGGCTCAAGGCGGGTAACAACAGTGTAAAATACAACACAGATAAAACCAGATTAAAACAGTACAAAATCCCTACTCCTAAATACCATGTCAGCTCTGATAGAACCATATCAACAGTGGTGGAAGATTTTAAGATGTTAGTGCTAATGTGATGGTAAATGGGGATATCTCGCAGAAGATTGAAATACAAAAAGGAACCAGACAAGGATGCCCATTATCTCCATTACTTTTTATTTTTGCTCTTGAAACCCTAAATGATATGTTGAGAGAAGATTGTCACATTAAAAGACTTAAGTTAAAAGGAGAAGAATATAAATTGCAAGCCTTTGCAGATGATTTGGTATTTATTTTGAAAGACCCACTTTTTTCTATTACTTGACTTTTGGATTCTCTAAGGGAATATGGACAAGTGGCAGGGTTGAGAATTAACTTCAGGAAGACAAAAATGCTGACAAAGAATTGTATGCAAGAACAGATCCAACAATTACAAGAAAAATCCGGTATTGAAGTACAGAAAAAAAGTACTTAGGTATACTCTTAACAAATAGATGCAGCTTATTGTTTAAGGGTAACTATAGTAAACTCTTGAGCTTTATTTAAAAAAGACTTGGAAAATGGAATCAATTTAAATTATCTTTTATGGGAAGAATAGCTACTATTAAGATGAACGTTTTACTGAGAATTCTCTTTTTATTCTCATGGAGGCCATTTTCGGGTCAAACGTTTAAAGGGAAGTCTTTTGTTGGAGGGTTGGATTGATTCACCCTGGTGGTTCTGCGCATGCGCCATGGTAGTCCCCCCCCCATTCTATAGATGAGCGCCTATGCACATGCACAAATTGAGAAACAATAAAAACCTGCCAACACACGTTCCTGCGCGTGGGTAGTGTAGACGTCGGGGAGCAGGATAAGGGAGGTAAGTGTGATCACGATTATCCAGATCAAATATAATCCGGTCAGAACCGGAGCAGTTTAACCCACTCTCAGCATGTCGTCTGTTGGTGTGGCATTTGAATTGAGCCCTTAAGATTCTAATGGAAGTCAGTAGCATGAATGAAGATATGACATACATCATATATATATACAAAAAAACCCTGAGAATGTGCCATTCTAAAATCTTGAAATGCCCATTCAAATAGGTAATTTTCCTACCATAAAATTAATGCACAATTTTGACAAAAATATCATTTTGTCTGAAAAACCACCCATCATGTATCTTTGGGAATGGTTCATATCTAGTGTGTATCAATCCAAGATACTCTTCTAATGTAAGAACTGGAAGGAGGAGATGATGGATTCAGCAATAAGCTAGCTATAGCACCCAATAGTATATGTTAACAGAGTGATAACCTGAATTCTAATTTATTTTGAGGTTCACCCCTCAGGAAACTACATATGTCTTCCCTCCATCCACACACAGCAACAAAATGGGTGCAAACAGAAAAAAAGCCGTTAAAAGTAGGACATCTCAGGACATAATACCACAATAGGCCCAACACATAATGAACTCATCTTAAAAAGCACTTTCCACATTAACTTAAATTCTAAAAGTGAGAACAGCATGCATAGTATCTGATAGCTGGTTTTATTAGCTGCCATATAAACCCAGACAACTCAGTCACTGGACCTAACAACATCAACTACACCATCTAGGGCTTATTCACTTGCTCATCTTCCATTATTGTGTATGCCATTAAATGCCAATAATGCCCCTTTAGTTCTCTACATAGGACAAACAGTTCAAACCCTACACAAGGCTGAGAAACCTTCCAGGACACTCAATGGGAGGGGGACCTCAAAGTAGCTGTTTTATTGCAAAGGAACTTCAGAAACAGGGGGGAATGGGAGACTGCTGAATTACAAGTTATTATAACACTCAGAACAATGGAACCCCCAGGAGTTTACACAGATACCAGGTTCTTATCTCATTATATATGCTAAGTCACTCAGTTCTCACTTATACCCAGAAATCAAACTTTGCTGGTCTTAAAGGTGCCACTGGACTCAAACTTAGTTCCCACATCTGAGGAGGAGGAGGAGAAGATGATGATGATGATATTGGATTTATACCCCACCCTTCACTACCCAAGGGAGTCTCAGAGTGGCTTACAAACTCCTTTCCCTTCCTCTTCCCACAACAGACACCCTGTGAGGTAGGTGAAGCTGAGAGAGCTCTGACAGAAACTGCTCTTTTTCAAGAACAGCTGTACCAGAGCTATGGCTTGCCCAAGGTCATCCAGCCAGGTGCAAGTGGAGGAGTGAGGAATCAAACCCGGTTCTCCCAGATTAGAGTCCGTGCTCTTAACCACTACACCAACCTGGCTCTTTTATTAACTGTATACCAACTTAACTGCTACTTACATATCTTATCTTAACTGCTACTTACATGTTACCTAGTGTGTTATTCCAATCTTAGCTGTATTTATTGCTCAGTTACTTAGGCATCTTGACTCTGATTAGTTCTTCATGGCAACTAGCCTCCCATACCTATATGTAATATTTGAGGAGATCTGTTTCAATGTATCTGAAGGAGTGTACATACTAAGTCTCTCAGTTCCCACTTGTACCTAGAATTGAACTTTATTTCTCTTATAGGTGCCAAAGGACTCAAACCAGTTTCCCACATCTGTTTTTAACTCTTGTATTTGTATGCTAATTTACTGCCATTCACAGAACTTTCTTCCATCCAACCTCAGCTATAATCACCCCAGTACTTATGCATCTTGACTTTAAATGGCCCTGCCTGACAACAACCCCCACCCCTATATGTAATGGTTGAGGAGGTTCTGTTCCACTGTATCTGAGGAAGTATGCTTGCACACAAGAACTTATACCATGAATAAAACTTTATTGTCTTAAAGGTGCCACTGGACACAATCTTTATTAGACTTGCTATAATGCATAGTAACCATGTTACCTAAACTTTTTTCCATTTAAAATCTTATTTAAATCACATGCCCACTTCCTGCTTTCCCAAAACTGCTTTCTGAGAGAGCATTCTATTTTGTCCAAGGTGCGTTAACAGTGGAACTGCTCTCACAACTCAATGATATCAAAGAAATGTATGAAACACCACTGTGGAGCTGTGATGAATGTTTTACATAGTAATAAAGAGAACAGTCTGGCAACAAATGGGAGAGTTGGTAATGGAGAAAAGTGGAATGGAGAATGTCATTAAAGGATTGAAAACAAGGAACAGGGAAGTCCTAGTGCGAAATGTCTGAATGTAGTACAAATGATTGATACCAGCATATTATAGGGTTGCCATCCCCTGATGAGGGCCGGGGTTTTCCTGCTTTCGGGGCCCCCAATCTGTTGCTGGCCAGCTGGCTGATGGGGGGAGCCCCGAGCCAAAGAGCCCCATTGCAGCCATTGACCGGTGATGTCATCACACCGGGCACATCGTGCAGGGGACGCCCTAGGATTTGAGTAAAAACCCTATGGTGATCATAGAGGGTTTTTTTACTTCCGGTAGATGTCATCATGGCACACATGCTTCACGTGCATGACAGAAGACCCCAGGAGCCAGGCTGGAGCCCCCTGCTGGGACAAAGGTAAGACCTGGCAACCCTAGCATATTATGCCACACAGAAGGAGCAGAAAAAGTGAAGTTCCTGAAAAACAAGGGCTTTAAAGAATGAAATATGTGTATACACCAATTATTTCACAGCATGAGGCAGCTAACAGAGCAAAACATAGAATACTAAAAAGTCACCAATTGTTAATAAATAAATAAAAACTAGACCACCCAAACTAGTGTAAAGTAACTCATACGTAGCCACCAAAATGTTTGCCATTGGCCCCATAACTCTAAAAGGCACCAAATTCTGCCTCAAAGATTCAGAGAAGAGCAATACAGCCAAAGGCCTCCAGTTTAAGCCATTTCCAAAAGTAATTTCCAAAGGTGTGCAGGAATGTACTGCCTTATACAACTAACAAAATCTTTCTGGAGAAGGCAACAGAAGACGATTGTAAGCCACTTTAAGACTCCTTAGGGTAGAAAAAAGTGGGGTATAAAAAGCAACTCTTTCTCTTGCCTGGAAGGAAACCCTACTGAATACACTGGGACTTACTTCTGAGTAAACATGCAAGAGATTATGTTGCAAGTTGTATAACAGAGGCAGGACATAAAAATGTAATGTTCACTGTGCACTTATAAAACATACTGAGAGCTTTAAGTAGTTTGGTATGAATATACTCCACCTTTTCAATGTTTTCAAGTTAGCAGTTTTTAGAGTGCCTTTTTGGTTAATTTATAATTAGGGTTGCCAGATGCTCGGAGAAAAATTTAATAGAGTCTTAATGGAGTGTTATTTACCTACAGACCATGAAAAGCTTAACCTGCCTATTTCTACACATTCAGCCTCTACTAAGGGGGGGTAGTATATTTATTGCCATGCCTACGGACAACCCTATACATAATATATTAAGAGAACCAAGAGAGCTTTTGAAAACAATGACTTCAGAAAGAAAACATTTTCCAAATTAAACCATCCTTTGAATATGACTGAATACACCTAGCCTAAAAATCACTGGGATAAAATGTTAAGGGCCAATGTACGTTACAGTAAGTGAATCCGGAAATTTGTACTAAAAGTTTCCGGGTTTTGTGTTTTTTATGTGACAGAATTTCTTTAATGTAACTCAGTGGTACCAGATTCTATGGGAAATTAGAATTGCTGTGAAGTTATTTTGAATATATCAGTAGCAGCTAGATGACCTCTCAGGAAGATACATATAATGCCACTGCAACAAGGATGGTTAATGAAGAGTAATGGTACAGAGGAACGGGAGATTCTTAAAGGTGAAATACTAAAAGCTATCACAAACTATTCCAAACAGAGAGAAAAATATAAGCTAGCTGAAGAGACCAGTGGGGGTGCACAGGAAACTCTGATGAGCTGAAATGTAAAAGGGAAATATACAGGAGACAGAAATAGGGAAGTGTAAACAAGAATGAATACTAAAGAGTATTCAACCTATAAGGACATGACAGAAAGACACCAGAAACAGCTGAGGTTGGCAAAGGATGCCACATGTATTGGTAGTTGGTAGTTCCAATTATTTTTCCAGATCTTTTTTAACAGAATACAGTAGCAACTTAAAGAGCAGCACAGACTACTTTTTCACTCTACCACCCCTCACCTGCTTTTGCACCTGCATAGGAAACTCATAGATGTCTACATTTCCCACATACCCCATATTTCTCAGGTGACTGAGGGAGATGCAGCTGCTTTCTGTGTTTTCACTCTAGAGTTAAGATTACTGTGCAAGCAATTGACTGAATTTGTCAACATATAAGATGAACATTTAATTATTATATCTTCAAATTTAAAGGACACAAAATTCAGCTTGTTATGAAAATGTTCTATCATATTGAATGTTTTTATAATAATAGATTCTCCACTATACATTATAATTGTTATCCACTGTACTGGTCTGGAATCTTTTTTGTTGTTGTTGTCTTGTTACATGCAATTGCTTGTGGACCTACTCCTTTTCCTTTTTTTCCTGTTAACCATCAGGAAAAATAGTACCAGAGCTACTTCTAAGACTCAATCTTAACTATACTGTCTATGCTATGACTTCACTTTAATTGCTTATCCTGGGGACACCTGTCTAGTTTGAAGCATGATTTATGTATGAAGCAACATATGTCATTCAGTGGCAGAGAAATCATCCCTCTTCACATAAAATATTTTACCATGCAAGCTACATGCATACAGTTTAAATAAGTATTGTCTCTTTGCAGTTTAGAATTCCACAATTAGATTGCCATCATACATCACACCACTTTAGAGTCCAGTGGCACCTTTAAGACCAACAAAGGTTTATTCCTTTGTTGGTCTTAAAGGTGCCACTGGACTCTAAATGTGTTCTACTGCTTCAGACCAACATGGCTGACCACCTGAAGGACATAATTCACCTTTATAGAATATCAATTATTATAACTATAATAAAGACTCTGGGTTAGGCATCACAGGTTTAAACTCTTCATGTTATTGTGTATTTAATTTAAAGCTACGTTTTTTACCATAATCCCCCCCCCCAAATACACTACATTGATGATCATATATGCAAGAGGGGAGACTCTTCCCTTCCCACCAAGCAGATGCAGAGTTGGGGGGGAAAGCTTCACACAGTACATTTCTGCCAGTTATATCATTGCTGAAGTGTTGTCAGAAAAGTTGATGTCTCTACCTTTATAATTCCTTTTCTAAGGGACATAGGAGAAGTCCCCAATATTGCATGTTAATTGGAAGAATATATTTGATAAAGGACTGGAGCTTCTGCTCACCTAGAAGCTCAGCCTATAAGTAAAGTGACTGGGGAGTCTCATCTTATTTCAAAGGGCAAAGAACAACAGTACACAAGCTCTTCCATCCATAAGAGTTTTGAACTCAAGCCTTTCTTTTTTATCAAATACATTAACTCACCAGTATTAGATGCTAATGGGAATCGATAATCTACACCTTAGGGGAGAAAAAAAAATTCTAGGTATGAATATCCATAATGTCTACAGGAAACTATCCCAGGTATAGAAATTTCTACAGGCTGGAAGACTGATAGGAAATGCATTTGAAGTGATTTTATATGTGCATTCTAAAAGTCTCTTTCCCATGCAGAACTGTATGCATGCTCCAATAAATCTCAGTAGACTCTGAAGTGCTAATGTTGACACATACCTTAGGGGAGATCAAAGAACTGAGTGTTGGACCTTGTAACAAGTTCCTGTAATGAGTTTCTGCTTCTAAAGCTTATGATGGTCCTGTAAGGACCATTGTTATCACTGCCTCTAGCAACCATTACCCACTACTAGCATATATCCTCCAAAGCTTCAGACATGACGGGTAAACCCTGAACATTAGACACCACCAGTGTTTCTTTTTCTTCCTGTAAAAGGAGAGCACTAAGACACTTTTGACACCAACTCCTCAATATGTATACCCCCACATTTAAACACATTGGCCACCAAGTGGCTTACAATGTAACTGTTCAAAACCACTTCAGTAACATGGAATCCTGCAAAGTCAAAGACCGTCAAGTAAATCAGCTTATATAACAGCTTCATTTTCTTAGAACCATAGGACAACATACCGGCACTTACAATGTAGCTTCCTGGAGATCAGAACAAAGTATGAGTCAAGTGGCACCTTTAAGACCAACAAAGTTTTATTCAAAGTGTAAGCTTTCATGTGCAAAACAGAAGTGTTTTACACACATGAAAGCTTACACTTTGAATACTACTTTGGGGGTCTCAAAGGTGCCACTTGACTCAAACTTTGTTCTGCTGCTTCTGACCAACAGGGCTACCCACCTGAATCTGTGTGGAAATCAGTTAAATGCCAGCATTTTAAGTGGAAGAGAGTAACCTTTGTCCTACAGATGTCATTGCAACTAAACCCATTTAAGTGCAAATAAGTTAGTTTACAGTAGTATGTGGAATGTAAACTAAATCATTTACCAGAAGGATAAATGAACTGACAAGAATATGTAGGATGCTGTTTTCTGCTATGTTTTGTCAGAATGCAAACCAGTTCCGAGAGTAAATATCATTCTGTCAGGACTGCATGATTTTTATCTAGCCAAATAATTCCCAAAGAGAACTCCCAATGGTAACTATTAACTGGTACATCTTTCACAGCTCTCGCCTTCAAGCTTTCTTCTTCCAGTCCATTTAAGACTTTGGACAGTAGTCTGACTGCCTTAACTTTTTATTTGCAGTCAGGCACCATCATTCTCTGAAAGGTCAGATCTACTTGTGTTATTGCAAGTGTAAAAAGTCAGATTCTACTACACCCTTCTTAGCCACTAGCAAACCTGCTGACTGTAACCTGCAAGCAAGACCCTTGGATTCTTGGGTGTGGGTGAATTTTCACATCACTGGTCTTGACCCCAACTTTAACTTCGTTATTTAATATTATTTTTAGCCAGCTTCCCCCTCCCCCTGAAAAAGTATGACCCTGATGTTCTCAACCCTTGGTGGGAAGTCTGGCAACCATTTTGTCTCCACCTTTTCGAGGTTTCTATACTAAACTTTTTAGCAGACTCACAAAATAGATACAAGCCTTGATCAACCCTAAATAGTCTGGTCCTGTAAACAGCCTAGATAAAAGAATGCCTGGAAAGTACATTTAGACTGTTCTGGGCTCTTTAGAGAACAAATAGGAAAGATATATAAGTGAGCTTTGCTCAGGCAACTTGATTTAGACCCAGCTTCACTACAGCCCTTACAACTACAAACGTTGAGCAGAATTTCCAAGTTTTAGGAAAGCACAAAGGTATATATTAAGTTGTTGTTGTTGTTCAGTCGCACAGTCAAGTCCGACTCTTTGTGACCCCACGGACCACATCACATCAGGCCCTCTTGTTCAGGAAGCAACTGAGCATCCCTAGGGGCTCATATGTGGGTTCAGCCACTGCACCATTATCAAATAGAATGTCACAAGAACACATCTGTGTAGGTCATGAGTAGCCCCCGTAGATTATTTCTGCCTAGCATATCTTGAAGACCACCATTGTAATATTTGTTTACCAACCATTTAAAGGCATATTCACATACACATTCTCAGAAGTACAGCCCTACCAACACAACAGAAAGTTCAAACAGAAAAATACCTATCTAGCTAGAGACAGAACATTATCCTAGATCAGCCATATAGCAACAAAGTTGCATTCGCTCTAGCCACAACCCCCAACTGTATTGACTGGTCATACCTGTCTCACATGCATTTGTCTAGTACCCTTTCAACACACGCAAGGTTATGCGGCTGTTTGCAACCAAAAAGAACGGGAGGAGACCGCCAGAGTTCCAGTAAAGACGACTTCTTACATTAAAAACTTTGCGCTTTAAGTATTGTATACAACAAAATGACTGTGTAACTGAGGAGAGCTCTTTCCATCTCGCAGCAGTAGCTCACAAATGAGGGGAGAAAGGCGTATCGCCTTAATTCCGAGACAAGCTTACCCCCAAAAGTTTAACGTGGAGCTTACCCGCGGTAAGAGAACAAGGCTCTTTGTTGCTCAGTTTCAGCCAAGGCGCAGGACGACTTCTCTCCTCACAGACAGTCTCCTTCCACGGGGAGCTGCCTCAGCGCCACTCCGGCCAAGCGCCCTTCCCTGAGGTGAGAGTGAGAAT
Organism: Gekko japonicus; assembly: GCF_001447785.1. Classification (NCBI taxonomy): domain Eukaryota; kingdom Metazoa; phylum Chordata; class Lepidosauria; order Squamata; family Gekkonidae; genus Gekko; species Gekko japonicus. Next base: position 184,225 of record NW_015167562.1, read on the forward strand.
AATAGAATCCCTACGGGCAGGAAGGCAAGTAAACGAGAGCGCCGCGCTCTGCTGCTAGCCGCGAGGAGGTGTTTGTTTCGCGTCCGGAGGAGGAGAGGGAGGCGGTCATTTCCCGCAGCCAACCTCCCGTCACCCTTTATCACTTCATCCCGCAGGCAGGCGGGCGGGATTAATGTCCTATTATTCACCTGCACGAACCGAGAAAGAAAAAGAGGAGGGGCGACCTGTGCCACTTGTGGGAGAATTCGCTAGACTTCCTTCCTCGTAGCGGCAAACAAAAGGGTTTAAACAACAAAAGAAGAGGCTTGATAGCAACGGAACAAGCGCATTCGCTAACTAGTAAACGAGTCTGGTGGTATCTTAAATACTCATCCATTCATCATAGCAAAAGTCACATGCATCAAAGAGATTTTTATGTACGCGTCTGTGTGTAAAAAGTGTGTTAACAGGACATAAAATGTAGGACCTTGATAGACCAGTTTGCATTTATTTTTTTATCATTTGTAATTTACCTTGAGCCTCAGCGAGGAACGCTCACTGAGCCAAATAAAATAAAATATGTCGAAGGGCCAAAATCGAATAAAATATTTAATTTGAATTAGGTATTAATTTTTAAAAAAAGAAGGAAAGTGTTCCTCAAATGGTAGAGCAGCACCAAAGGATTTTTTTATTTTATTTTATTTTTTTGCTTTTTTAAAGTATTACTTCAGTGTTTACAAAGATATGCATTCATCTCTTCACATACTTTTGTAAAAATTCAAACTGGTGGAAGCTTTGGAGAGTATTTCATTTATAGATACTACTATCCAGTGCAACCTAACATCAACCAAATTTTCTATAGATTAAGAGGAGCTTGAAGAAAATGAAGGCTCCAGTCCTGGTGTTATTAGAATACAGGACGAGGATCTGGGAGACCCCAGCTCAGACCCCCACTCTGCCCATGGAAGCTCTCTGGGTGACCTTGGACAAGACTTACACTTTCAGCCTAACCTACCTCACAGGGTTGTTATGGGGATAAAAATGGAGGAGAGGAGAATGGTGGAAGCTGCTTTGGGTTCCTGCTGGGGAGAAAGGGGTATATGTGAAGTAAATAAATGAATAAAAATATTGAGTTTAGCAGCATGTACTTCTGAATGTACATCCTATAGGATTGAACCACACTGTGTAGGTTGTAGTTTACAGGCAGATAAGATAAAAGGAATAGTTTAAAAAAAATGCAATCATTTGAAAAGTTTGTTTTGATTTTTGTGTGTGTTTTTTTTCAGCAGCTCTGAGTTTGTAGTAGCCATAACTCATATTATGAACACAAAAGTGACTTTAATCTTGTATTCTCTCTCACATGGATGGGTGTGGAAATTCATGTGATCTCACTTCCTAAACATGATGTGGAGCTCACAATGAGATCACGTTAAAAATACAGGTAAGGAAGTCAACCAGAAATGTCAGAAGAGGAAACCTACCTTTGGTATCATTCACAAAACTCTCGTGACTATTTCTTTGTAATAGAGCAAAATAAGACTACCCTTCTAGTTCCTTCTTTGCCATGAAGTCACTGGGTGATCTTGATTCAGTCACTATTTCTCCATCTTAGCCTACTGACTGGCTGGTTGTGAGAATAAAATTGAATGGGGGGAGGTACAATCAATAAATACAGTTTTTATATAGGAGTGCATTGATTCAGTGGAACAGAGAAGCTAGGGTAACGTAGTACAATCACATCTCCAGTTTAAGTAACATATTCATAAGCAGGATGACTATAAACTAGTGTCAGGTGGGTAGCCGTGTTGGTCTGAAGCAACAGAACAAAGTTTGAGTCCAGTGGTACCTTTTAAGACCAATGAAGTTTAATTCTGGGTATAAGTTTCGTGTGCATGCACACTTCATCAGACAGTGTGTTTGTCCTTAATATAACTGGCAGCCTATTCATATGCGAGTTTATTTAGAAACAAGCCACACTGTATTTAATGGTGTTTACTTCCTGGTAGCCCTGACCTGGATAGCCCAGGCTAGCTGGATCATGTCAGATCTCTGAAGCGAAGCAGGGTCAGCCCTGGCTAGTATTTGGATGGGAGACCTCCAGCTAGCTCACACTAACTCAGCTTAGAGGGAAAACTGGTCCTAAGCTGTCCTGAGTATTTTTCTTGTAGAAGGGCAGGACTTAGATTCAGCCTTTTCATTTACGGGTGGAAAACACAGGCTGTGTTTCTATATTTACATGAGAATAAGCCCCATTGAACTCAACAGAATTTACTTACACACATTTTATTATTCGCAGAATTAGAGATGTTTCAATTACCTTAAACTACTGTAACCAAGATCCTTGTTACTCTATATTTTAGGTTGTTCCCTTTCCCTGACCCTGTAGAGTTGTAGTTTTAGAAAAGCAATAAAAAATGTGTATATATATATAAAAAAACCTAAAGCAGCAGTAATAACAATTCCCATTATATTTAAGAAACCCAGCACTAAAAACCAAAGCCAATTAAACTACAGATGGGAAGGGCTTAATCCCTTTTGAAGACCATCTGGAAAATGATCGTGAGGGGGCTAGCTAGGTCTCCAGGGGGCAGGGAATTCGAAAATAGGGTGTATGTGAGTGAAGACCTTTTCAAATTTCTCATCAGTAATTGCCTGTTGCAGAGTTAGCACATGGAGAACGCATATTCTGAAGATCGCTGGCTACAGGCAGGTTCAGTGTATGTAATTGTAACATGATGCACATTGGTGCAACAAATCCTAACCTTATATATATACTGATGACATCTGAACTGGCAAAGACTTGGGGTCATGGTGAATAGCTCTATGAAAATGTGTGTGGCAGTGACCAAGAAAAGGGCAAATTCTATGCTAGAGATCAGGGGTCATTTCGTAGAAAAAGAGCTAGGGGAACTCATTAGCATAACTCATTAGCATATGCCACACCCCCTGACATCATAAGGCCCGGCGGTGGACCTGCAAGGCCGGCGGGAGTGCGAGGAAGCCCTGCCAAGGCCCTCCCTGACCCCAGGCAGGCAGGGGTGGGGAGAGGCGGGGAGGAAGTAACTTACCCTCCCTCTTCTCCTGCCTCCTCCTGGCTGAATGAGGGCTGGAAGCGGGGCGGCCGGAAGCAGGGGGCGGGGCTTCGTCGTGTGCCCCACCCCCCGCACCTCATCCAGGGGAACTGCGATCCCCCGCGATCCCCCCCGACTCGACCTCTGCTAGAGATGATTTGAAATTGATTGAAAACAAACCCACCAAGAGCAGCATAATGTTCTTAGGTCTATCTGGCTGTCAAATTTGGAATACAGCACAGTTTTTGCGGCTACATCTCAGAAAAGATAATTTAGAGCTGGCAAAGGTACAGAAAAGGGATACAAAATGATTTCTCTACACAGAAAAGATTTGGAACTTTTCAATTCAGAGAAAAAATGACTGGGAAGAAGGAGACATGATACACTATGCATGTTATGAGAAAATGGATAGGTGGGATTTTTTAGTCTAAGGAAACAAGACAAGATAGAAATATTTTAAAATATTTTAAAATATATTATTTCTCCTCCCACAACATAGAATTCACTACCACAACATATAGTAAGAGTGCTTTGAAAGGAGTTTAAACAAATTCATGGGGAAAGGTCTATCAATGATTATTTACCAGTATAATAAAATGGAACATGCATCTTCGGAGGCAGTAACATTTTAACAATTTCTTCTTGAGGTTACTTTTTCCTCACTTTTAAGAACAGTTGCTCTAGCTCATCGGTCCCCAACCTTTTTGAGCTTGAGGAAACATTTGGAATTCTGACACAGCATAGTGGCATAGCAACAAAATGGCTGTCACAAGAGGCAGATCCAGCCACAAAATGATTGCCACAGTCTAACTTCAGTAACACAGTGTAGATCCCTGTGGTGTGGTGGCAGCTGCTGCCAAAGCAACATTTTTTAAAAATCTGCAGAGCCAATCAGATCTTCAATAGCCAGTCAGAAGACTTGCTGGGCAAAAGCCCCACCTGGCCCCGCCCACTTTCTAGAAACACTTGGCAGGCACCAGAAAATATGTTGGTGGGGTGCCATGGAGACCCCTGCTCTAACTATTTGGGCTTGCTCCTTCTTACTCAAAAACTATAGTAATTAATAGCAGGTGTCTGCAATACTCAAGCCATAATATGCAAGGATGAGTATGCATAGTAATTATCCATGAACATTGTTATTTATGTAGATGAGCATATATTTACTATCAAGAAAGCAATACTAAAATAATGTGTGATGCATACAGGAAGACAAAGCTGACAACACCTAATTTTTAGTGTCTGTGGAAAGTCTCAGCTGTTTAAAACAGGAGTATCCCGTTTCCATTTTTAAAAAAATAAACATCTCCTGTACTCAGCAGGTACTGTGTATAGTTTATACAGTACTTTTGATCAGCAAAATTTTCTTTATCCCTGCAAGACCATGGTCATTACTCTGCCTATTTTGCAAACATGATCTCAAGGATTGCAAGGAATGCTTTGGTTTTCCCATTGCTCTGATGAGAAAGTCTCAATTGTTGAAGCTGTTGTCCCATTCATGAAAATCTCTTAATGGTTTAGGAGACCTTCCAGGGTCTACACCATGACATCCTAAACCAGTCTACTCAGAATCCCACACAAGTCAATGGAGTTTACTCCTAGCCTAGGAATGTGCCCTTAGAATTGCACTTGAAAAAGTCCTTTTTTTCCAGCCTCAGTGTTTTTTGAGGACAAATTAAATAAAGACCATCTTGAGAACTGGGAGAAAGAACCTAGAAGAGAGCTGCTGGGAATGTGAGTTCCTAAACTGCTAAACTACTGGGGAGCATTAACTGAGGTTGCTTTATGAGAGAGAGTTTGAGGGTGAGAGGGTGTTTGTAGCCTGCTGGAGAGTGATGTTTTTGTCTGGATCTGTTTGACTCTTTTGTCTGGTCTACTGCTCATTGAGCAAGGTTTGTTTGCCTGGGGCTGATTGCAGACCCCACCTTCCATTGTTGCTGCTGGGAGGCAGGCATTCTGGGCCTCTTAACTGTAAGGCTCCTCCTAGGCAGAGGTGCGAGCTAAAGGGTGAGAGTCTAAGGCAGTGATGGCGAACCTTTTAGAGACCGAGTGCCCAAACTGCAACCCAAAACCCACTTATTTATCGCAAAGTGCCAACACGGCAATTTAACCTGAATACTGAGGTTTTACTTTAGAAAAAACAACTCATACATTAACTTAAGATGATCCAAACAAAGTAAGGAAAGCAATCCCAAATGCTTTCATTTACTTAAAATTATTTGGCAGAGAATTTGACACTTTAATGATGGTCTAGGTTTAGCTGGGGCGATGGCACGTGTGCCCACAGAGAGGGCTCTGAGTGCCACCTCTGGCACCCGTGCCATAGGTTCGCCACCACTGGTCTAAGGGCTTGTGGCTCTTAGGCTGAGGATCAGACCTGGGGCCCCACATCACTCTAGGTACCTTTAAACCACTAACCAGTTATGAAGGTAGAAAGCCAGCAGGGAAGTGGAGGCTATCCAGTGTTTTACAGAGAGTGCCATATGTATGATTATCTACCCACTGGGTGGAAATCATGGGAGTGTGCTCACTGCATGGAGCTCATGGCTCTCAGGGAGCAGGTCCATTCCCTTGAGGGGAAAAAGAAAAAGAGTTGGATTTATACCCCACCCTTCACTCAGAGTCTCAGAGCAGCTTACAATCTCCTTCCCTTCCTCTCCCCACAACAGACACCTTGTGAGGTAGGTGGGGCTGAGTGAGCTCTGAGAGAACTGCTCTTGAGAGATCTATGACTGACCCAAGGTCACCCAGCTGGCTGCATGTGGAGGAGTGGGGAATCAAATCTGGTTCTCCATAATAGAGTCTGCCGGTCTTAACTACTACACCAAACTGGCTAGGGTTGCTGACCTGGAGAAGCTCAGGCAAAAGCTCTTTGTGGAAGAGACCCTCAGGGAATTGCCAGAACAGTCCCCCTCCTATGCTGACACCTCTTCTGCTGTTCTGGAGAGTGAGAGTCTTGAGGACGGAAGTCATCAGTCTGAGGATGAGGGATGTGATCCCTTAGAAGGGAGCCCTTCCTTGGGCGATGGATTGATATCCTTTCATACTGAGGATACTTCTGAGGGGCTGGGGGGAGATGGGTTTCTGGAAGTCGGTGATTTGACCATTAGGAATATAGAGAGTGGGGTCTGTGACAGGCATTTTGACTCCATGGTGACTTGCCTGCCTGGTCTGATGGTTGCAGACATCATATACTGTATAGATAGGTTGATAGGAGTTGGATAAGTGCATGTTGGCACCAATGACATTGGAAATGTGGTTGTATTCTCCAGGAGGAAAAATTTCAGTTACTAGGCAGAAAGTTAAAGGACAGGACCTCAAAGGTAGCATTTTCAGAAGTGCTGCGGGTTCCATGCTCAGGGCCAGCTAGACAGGCACAGATCAGATGTCTCAATGCATGGATGAGAAATTGGTGCCAGGAGGAAGGGTTTTGATTTAGGCCCTGGGGAACTTTTTGGGACAAGCAAAACCTGTGCAAAAGAGACAGGCTTCACTTGAATCAAAAGGTAACCAGTGGTGTACATCAAACAGGGCATAGAAGAAAATGAATTAGAAAATATCATGGGAATTAACTCCCCGATAGAAGCTATATGAGTGGAAATACTGGGCCCCAAGGGTTGCTTAGAAGTGGGGGTGTACTATCATGCACCTGATCAAACCCTTGAGGCTTATCTTGAAATGGAGGAAATAAGGGGGGTGACTAAAGCAGGTAATGTTATACTGGGATACTTTAACTACCTTCACATTGACTGGGTAAGCATGTGTTTGAGTCATGCTGTAGAAATGGGATTCCTAGACATAATAAATGACTGTGCACTGATGAGAATGGATACAGAAAGTGTTATTTATGGCTGAAATGGACAAACTAACAAGAAAACTTAATAACAGAGAAGATCAAGAGTTTTTTGAAAAGTGGAGTGACTTTAAAGAATATTTTGAAAAAAATTGGGATGTAAAACATAATTTACTGTGTTTTGATAATTATTAAGATAGAAGAATGTATATGATTTGGAGGACTAGAATAGATACTGTTACCTGGAAATATGTAAACAAAATTGAGAAGATAGAAAGTAAAATATAAGGAGAAAGAGAGGGAGGAGCATTGCGGGAAGCCACTGTAAGGGGGGGGGAGGTAAGAAATATGGGTATATGTTGTTTGTAATGTATTGTTGGACATGTTGATATATCCAAAAATAAAAAGTTTTGAACTAAAAATAAATAAATGACTGTGCACTGGAACAGTTGGTCATGGAGCAAACCAGTGCAGTACTGATCTTGGACTTGGTTCTGAGTGGGTTTCAAGACCTGGTGAGAGATGTAGAGGTTATGGGAACAGTTACCACAGTGCTGTTAAGTTAAGCATTCAAGTCAATGGAAAGTTACTCCTACAGTCCAAAACTATAGCATTTGATTTCAAAAGAGGGAACTTTACAAAAATGAGGGGAATACTAAAAAGAAGCTGAAGCTATTTAAAACTAGCTTAGAAGCTATTTAAAACTACAACTAATTGAAGCCCAAATAGAATACATTTCACAGGTTAGGAAAGGCACTGCCATGTCTAAAAGAAGGCCTGCGTGGTTAACAATGCAAGTCAAGGACCCTATAAAAAAATAAAGAAGCTTCTTTTAAAAAGTGGAAAGTCTGCCCCAGTGAATTGAACAGGAGGGACCTCAGGCTCTAGCAAAAGAAATGTAAGTCAATAATTAGGCATGCAAAAAAAGTTTTTGAGGAACGGCTTGCTAAAAGCATCAAGACAAATAATAAACATTTTTTTCAATTTATCCAGCACAGGAAACCAGACAGAGAAGCAGTGGGGCCTTTGGATGACAAAGGAATAAAGGGATTCCTAAAGGAAGATGGGGTGATGGTGGAGAAGCTCAATGGCTTTTTCGTTTCTGTGTCCACTGTGGAAACTGTAGGGCATGTACCCATGCCACAGCCCTTATTTTCAGGAAAAGAGTCTGAAAAACTGAGTCAAACTGAGATGATCAGAGTTGAAGTTGTAGACCTATTAGGGAAATTAAAAACTGATAAGTCTCCAGGTCCTGATGGCATACACCTGAGAGTTCTTAAAGAACTCAGGTGTGAGATAGTTGATCTACTAACCCATATATGTAACCTATCACTAAATTCTGCTGCTGTACCACCAGGAAAGTAGCAAAAGTGACACCAATTTTTTTTAAAAGTGGGTCCAGATGGGAACTAGGAAATTACAGGCCAGTCAGCTTAATGTCTGTCCCAAGCAAATTAGTAGAAACTGTAATCAAAGACAGAATTGTTAGGCACACAGAAAGACAAAGCCTGCTGAGAGAAAATTAAGGTTGCCAGGTCTGGGTTGAAAAATACATGGAGACTTTGGGGGTGGATCCAGGAGAGGGTGGGGTTTGGGGAGGGGAGGGGCCTCAGCATGGTACAATGCCATAGAGTCCACCCTTCAAAGCAGCCATTTTCTCCAGGGGAGCTGATCTTTGTCAGCTGGAGATCAGTTGTAAAAGTGGGAGATCTCTAGGCCCCACCTGGAGTGTGGGGACCCTACAGAAAATCAGCATGCCTTCTGCAAAGGAAAACCGTGCCTCACCAACCTTTTGGCATCCTATCAGAAAGTGAACAAGCATGTAGAAAATGGTGACCCAGTAGACATTACATACCTGGAATTTTGACAGGGTACCTCACCAAAGACTCCTGAGTAAACTCAGCAGTTTGGGGATAAGAGGACAGGTTCTCTTATGCAGGGCCGGCTCACCCGCTAAGCGAACTAGGCATTCACCTAGAGCGCCGGGCCCTGGATGGGGCGGCGGGCCCTGGATGGGGTGCAGGGGAGGCTACAAAAGCCTGTGCACCATTGCTGCTCTGCTCCTCTGGCCGCTGGTGCCATTGGTGCTGCTGGGCGAGCTGGCGGAGGGCGCAGTGGCTGAGGAGGTGCAGGGCGAGGTGGAGTGAAGGGCCAAGTACGGAGGGGGCACCAAGGCAGGGAACCAGTGCACCAAAGTTGCTCCCTGCCCAGGGGCCCCCAGCTGCCTGGCTCGCCTCCTGCCGCCGCCGCTCTCTGCCATCTGACTGGCCCTGCCGCTGCCTTGCTGCTTGCTTTAGACTCACCCTGCCGCCACTGGTGGCAGCAGGAGGCAACCCAGGCAGAGGCGCAGAGGCATCCGGAGACGTGTCCAGGAGCCAGCTAGCTGGGCGGAGAGGAGTGCTCCGGGCACGGGGAGACCAGGGAGTTTCCGCTGCCCCTCCAGACCGCCCCCCACCCAGCACCAAAAAGGGTGGGTCTTTAAACCAGCTTGGGTCGCCACACACGAAAGCCCGTTCCTCCGCTGGCTGCTTTTCCACGGCTTGGCTTGCTGCGTGGCCCCGGCTTTCTGGGGGGGGGGCCTGCGAGGAGGACGAGGCACGGTGGCGAGAGGAGGGGAGCCCCCCACCTGGCCTCTCTTCCACCAGGTCCATAAGGACAGGAGAGGGTTCAAACAGGAGGGTGACCGCAGTCATCTCCCCCCCCCCTCTGGCGTTCCTTGCCTCGTTCCTGTGAGAGGTGCCAGGGAAGCAGCCAACTCCTACCTTGCCCCCCCCCAGGGATTGGAGGGAGGCCCTTCAGCCTTGCCCGGACTGCAACCTCCTGGCACCGGAGCCATCGGCAAGTACCACTGTGCCCTCCTGCAGCTCAAGGGGGGGAGAAGAAGGGGCCCGTGCACCTCGAGGGAAGCAGCTAAGGTGTGGCGCGCGTTCCTTCTCTCCAGGCCCCGCCTGGAGGTTGGTAACCCCATGATTGGTGGGCATGGGGCACCAGAAGATAGCCCCGCCTACGGCTCCAAAAAACCTCGGGACAGTCCTGCTCTTATGGATTAAAAACTGGTTAAATGACATGAAGCAAAGAGTAGGAATTAATGGCCAGTTCTCACGATGGAAGGAAGGATGCAGTGGGGTCCCATAACGATTGTTATTGGGGCCAGCACTATTTAATTTATTCACAAATGATCTGGAACTAGGGGTGAGTAGTGTAGTGGCCATGTTTTCAGGATGGTGAAAACCAAAGCTAACTGTGAAGAGCTCCAAGAGGACCTCCACAAACTGTGTGAGTGGGCAACAATGTGGCAACTGAAGTTCAGTGTTAGTAAGTGCAAGGTGATACACATTGGGACAAAAAATTCCAACTTCAGGTATAGGCTAATAGGGTCTAAAATTGCTGAGACTGAGAAGGAAGAAGATCTTGGGGTCATAGTGAATAGCTCAATCAAAGTGTCAACCCAGTGTGCTGCAGCAGTGAAAAAGGCAAGCTCTATGTTAGGGGTTATTAGGAAAGGAGTTGAGAATAAAATGGCCAATATTGTAATGCCCCTGTATAGATATATCGTTAGGTCTCATTTGGAATACTGAGTACGGTTCTGGACACCATAACTCAAAAAGGGGGTTGCAGAGCTGAAAAAAGTACAGAGGGTGGCAACCAAGATGATTAGGGGGTTGGAGCACCTTCCCTATGAGGAAAGGCTGAAGAGTCTGGGAGTTTGCAGTTTAGAAAAGAGACGACTAAGGGGGGACATGATAGAGGTTTGTAAAATTATGCATGGGGTGGAGAGAGTTGACAAAGAGAACTTTTTCTCCCTCTCCTAAAATACTAGGTCAGGGGCATCCAATGAAGCTGATGGGCAGTGGGTTCAAGAAGGACAAAAGGAAATGTTGCTTTACACAGAGAGTGGTTAAATGTGAAATTCACTGCCAAAGGATGTACTGATGGCCACAGGAACAAACAGCTTTAAAAGGGGATTACACAGATTCATGGAGGTTAAGTTTATCAGTGGCTACTAGCCACGGTGACTGAGGGGAACTTCCACATTCAGAGCCACTAATCCTCTGAATCCCAGTGCCAGGAAACAACATTGGGGCAAGGCCTGGGCCTCTATGTGCTGTTGTTGGCCATCTATTCTAGAGGAACTGGTTGGCCACTCAGTGAGACAGGATGATGAACTAGATGGACCGGACCACTCGTCTGATCCATCCAGGGCTCTTCTTATGTTCTTATGCTGATCAACAGTGCTATGTAAAGGATAGCTAGTAGTAGTCAATGCTGAATATGCAACACTCTTCTAAAAAATGGAAACAGGATAGTCCTAATTAAGTACACTTATTTGGTTCTCTCTCTCTCTCTCTCTCTCTCTCTCTCTCTCTCTCTGTGTGTGTGTGTGTGTGTGTGTGTGTGTGTGTAGTGGTGGAGGAATGCTGTTAAATACTGGGTTCCATGGATGTTCCGACCCCAAGCCTAGTGATCAGTTCTCCTTTATTAGTGATTCAGCAGGCACAAAAAGCAAAAAGCCAGGGCAACTGCCCTGTTTAAATATCATGCAACCTCACCCACTTCCCCAAACAGCTACTAACAATAGGCCATTGTCAGAACCATTAATTCATAATTGGCCACCTCCAGAGTCCTGGTGGGCTTTTGTTCTAGAGTTCCAAGCTCAGCCAGTCTCTGGTAGAAACAGTCCTAGAATGTTCCAGTCCCAATACATAACAAATGCAAAGATAGATCATGCATTCAGCTATATTTCTTGGGCTGCAGTCACACACATTAAGTAATCCACTTTCAATGCACTTTTCAACTGGATTTTGCCAGTTCACACAGTAAAATCCAGTTGGAAAGTGCATTGAAAGTGGGTTATTTAGTGTGTGTGACTGTAGCCTTGGTAGAACTTAACACACAGCTGTATAGCTGAGGACCCAGGGATGCTTTACCTTTTCATGCCTGACCTGATGCCTATTGCCTCATCCCCTGTATCCCATCCAGTATATCCTCTGGTTTATCCTATTGTATCAAAAAGAAAACTGTTTTGTTTTTGTTTTTTAAAGTTGCTTAGAAAAAGTGGTTCCACTTAAGTGAAAGGTATGGGGAAACATTATTTTACATTCTCCCTTGCCTTCTAGACAACTCTTAAATATACAGGAGGCCTCTCAGGTTTTGGACAGAAGAATGAAATGCTTCATCATCACAAACACCTACTTGGAAAAAAAACAGTTAAAAAACACAGATACAACACTTTCACTTGATATGTAATTTTGTATGTAGATGTGGCCATCTGACAAACTTTTAAATGAAACAAACAAAGAAGAAGAGATTGGATTTATACCCTGCTCTTCACTACCCAAAGGTGTCTCAGAGCGGCTACAAACTCCTTCCCCTTCCCCTCCCCACAACAGACACCCTGTGAGGTAGGTGGGGCTGAGAGAGCTCTGACAGAGACTGCTCTTTTTCAAGAACAGCTGTGCCAGAACTATGGCTAGCCCAAGGTCATCCAGCAGGTGCAAGTGGAGGAGTGGGGAATCAAACCCGGTTCTCCCAGATTAGAGTCCACGCACTTAACCACTACATAAAACCTGAAGAAACTAACAGCCCAGTCTGAGATTATTTTACTTCAAAGTAAATTCCATTTATTTGTGCAATTTATTCATAAATATGTATATTTAGGTTTGTACTCTAAGCTGGATACAACCAACTGTGGTGAACAAGGGAGGAAGAAGTCCTCCTTGACCTCCAAAAAGGCTGTGCTCAAAAGGATCTTGCATGGACAAAAGTCATGTGGGATGGAAGAACTGTATGGAGGGAAATTGGTTTTTTTCCCTTCCCAGATAATGAGAAATGCAACCTAAAATGTCAATTCAAAAATGTTTTACACTTGAAACTGGTTTGTCGCTAAGGAAAGTGTGGAATATGATGCTCACAGAGAAAATCTCTGCATATAGAAAGATTTGGAAGGGGACAGAGATTCACAAAATAAATTCACTCTCTGGTTCCCCATCAGCACATACTGCAATAAAATCAAGCCAAATGTATCAGTGGAAATGGAAATGTTGAATTTTGTTTAATTTCATGTTATTTTATTAATTATAAATATAATTACATATGTTGTATGTTTCCTGCTCTGTTTTTTTCCAAAGATATTCTCCAAGTACTTTTTAGTCTGATTGAGATCTTGAGAACTGATTGAGGATACCAGGAACACAGGAAATGTCTGATCCTTTGTTTTCAGCTCAATGAAAGAGAGATGCCACATACAGCTAGCTAAAACCAGGGCTGAAATACAGGATCTAATTATAGCAACAGTTACCATTAATGGGTAACCATTAATGAAGTGGCTAGAAGGATTTATTATATAAAAAACCTCTTTGGTATCTAGAGTCATTCCCCATGAGTGTGTGTGTTTTCATAGTGGACAGGCTTAAGACTTAAGAGTTCTTTATGTGGTTATAGTACATGCATAGCTCTTACTTGTTTATAAATAAAAAAGGATCTACCTTAACCAAATCTCTTTTATACAACAGGAAGTCTCCCTTAGATTATTCGTCTCACATAGGCAAATTCAGTATGTACTAGTCAGTGACAGTAGAGCAAAAGGGGCAAGAAATAAACCCGGCCAACGAGGAAGATGCAATTCTCATATCGCTGGTGGCTGGAATTTTATTTTGCACTTGAGGCCAGTTTCTCTGATACTTCCTACCAGATCTGCATCACATTAGATGCATGACGCAGCTATAGATCCAGTTGAACAGGTAATTTGAATACTTTTGTGACCACAATAGCTCAAGTAAATCTGGCTTCTGATAAAGCAAGCCATTTTATGACTAGCTGTTAATTTCACACAAACGGTATGCTAGTGAACAATAATTCAAACAGTTGTTACAGATCAGCAAAGTAATGAGTAGATGTGGGGGGTTTCCATATGAGGACAGGCATGTAATTTCCTGCTGCTGTAGCTGCCAGTATAGCACAGCAACAGTGTGGCTTGCGCATGTTTAGTTTCCCTGCCTGAGTCCCCTGGCAGTGCCCTGTCATGCGCACACACCATGACACCAGAGCATTTTTAGTGTGTTTTTTTTAATTGTCAATTGAATATCATTATCCCCCCAAAAAAAATCTGTGCATCAGATTCTCTGAATTTTCATCTTTCATTTTTAAAAAAGTCTGTAGCCCCTTTTATTGTAGATATATGCCTTTACCCTTATATCTCCTCAAAAAAGGGGGCAAGAAACTTACTTTTAAAAAAATGAAATCTGGAAATTCAGAGAACCTCTTATACAAAAATATTGAATTGCTGATTAAACAAAAACAAAAAGTTCCCTCGGTGGTGTTGAGAGAATGGTCACCAAGAGGACAGGAGCAGGGGAAATGGCTGCTGTGTGGGTGGGACTGAAAAAACTTATACTTTCCCATCCACATGCTAACCAACCAGGCTTTGCTGTAATCATTCCAAAAACTTTGCAGCAAAGCAGGTTTGAGAAAGATTGGAGAAAAGCCATGGAAACCACACAAGGTGTATAAATACACCCCAATGCTGTGGGGAGGTGGGGGAAAAAACTAACAGCATCAAACCTAGGACCAATAATCCTTGTGGAAATTTCTATGATGGGGAAAAGGCAACTAGGACACCAGTGCCATGTTCAGACTCCTTAAAGTGGAGGGATATTATTTGCATTCAGTGCAGTTCAGCTCAGAGGACAGCATGTTAGATCTGGATAATCTAGATTAAAATCATGGTAGCCATATGGTGTGGCCATGGCGCTGACCTGGATCTTGTGAGACCTCAGAAGCAAGACCACCAAGCGATACCAGGGGCATAAGGCAGAGACAGGCCATGCCAAATTACCTCTAAACATATCTTGCTTTGAAAACCCTATGGAGTCGCTCTAAGTCACCTGTGACTTGACAGGGGGGGGGGGAGGAAGCCATGGCATTATACTATTGCTCATTATACTATTTCTTTCAACAATTTCAGACTACAACATCTGGTTATATATAATATACATATACAAAAACCTTTTACATGTGTATTTTGGATGTGTGTCAGTGTAATATAGAGAACAATGATCACTGAGGAAGGCCCAAACGGGCCGAAACGCGTTTGATCCTAAGTTAAAAAGTGTTTACCCGTCAAGTGTATTTGTATTAGAATTTTTTTTAAAGTCTGGAATTTAGACTCTTTCTTTTAACCATAGTATGTTCTAACATGTGTACACCTTAATAAACATTTATATTTTTGTATAATATAGTGTTAGCTTGACCCTCTTAGTTCACAGATATATCTTGGGCTGAGTCCCCCCCCCCCCCCCGCTTTTTTCAGTTTTAATTCCTACCAAATCCAACAAAGGTAGGAGAACATACTCTGGATTTGGTGTTTTGAGCAGATTGAGAGAATGATGATCTCAGGGCAGAGCAGTTCAGCATGGCTCTGTTGTCACAAGTCATTTCCTGGCAGAGGTTAGAGTAAGGATAGTGAGGGAAGCCTTGCAGCCTGGGGAGTGGGGATCAGTTATTACCAGTCCTGGAGAAAGATGGATACAAATGGCTTTCTGACCAAACAGGGGGATTTTCCAACTTATATCGTAAATTGGATAGCCTCTGACACAGGTGCCCATCATTAGCTCCCAGTAATACTTTCTGATGCCTGCTGACACTCATCTGGTTGGGAGGAGGGAGCAGACCAGCAAAACATATGTGTTGTTGGCAGAATTCCGAAAATAATCTGATTTACACCTTGGAGTTTGATTTACTATAAACAAAATTACACCAAAAACAAACCATCAAACATTATATAGTTCTTTATTAAACACTTTCTAACATGAACGACACAATACAACTACTTTCATCACTTATATAGCAACACGCGTTGCGGGGAGGGCGGGGTATACATTTAAATAAATAAATAAATAAACATTCAATGTATTCATATAAATTTATACACACTTGAGCAACATTCATGGTTGAGGAATATACATTAAGCTAAACGTTTCCTGTGCTCAATGCAACAAACAAGATAGCGCTAGAATTACAACGTTCATTACAAAATTCTTAAAGCAATGCCTTTTCTTTTTCTGAATTGGAGAAGAAGATCTCTTCTAAATTGCTTGCATCCATTAGACAAGTATGTATAGATGAAACAGGGAATAGTTCCAAAGACTGATATACAGTGGAATACCAAGTCAAATTCAAGGTTTTGGTTTTGACCTATAAGGCCTTGATTAGTCAGGGACCAAAGTATCTATGGGACTGCTTCCTCCATTATGTCCCCAGAAGGGCATTACGCTCCTTGAATAACAGCACGCTGGTGATTCCTGGCCCTAAGAATATCCGGCTGTCCTCAACCAGGGCCTTTTTAGTCCTGGCCCCAACCTGGTGGAAATTTCTGCTGAATTCCATCAGGGCCCTGCAAGACCTTATACAATTCGGCAGGGCCTGTAAGGTAGAGATGTTTCACCAGGCTTTTGGTTGAGGACAGCAATGGGTTTTTCCATGGCTGACACCCTCCTCAGTTTTCCATGCTCATTTTGACCTTTTCCCCCCTGCCTGTGAAACAGATGGCAGTTTGTTATAGAGGAATAATTAATTATAAGGATTACTACTCACCATCTGTTTTATAATGTAATCTAATATGTTCTATTGTTTTATCTGATCACTGTTTTAATACCATGGACATCGCCCAGAGCCCTATGATAGTAGGGATGGGGCGATTCATAAATTTAATAAATAAATAAATAAGATAAAAAACAGCAGCAATACTTCCACTGACTGATTTACAGAACAACAGGACATGCCCCTCTGGACTGAAGGCGGTTTCATTTAATGACCTCTTCAACTTGCTTCCAACAGCAAGTATACTTTCAACAATTCTTGTCTGGAACTGTTATATGGAGTATAACTAGCAGTAAAGCCCGTTGTGAAAGCAATACAACGGGATCTAGAAAGAGGCTCTGGGGCAGTGCTCTGGCTTTGGGCAAACAGTGTCAATTTGCTGTGGTGACCTCAGCAGGGTATAATGACAGAGTCCACTGTTTTCTCCAGAGGAACTGATCTCTGCTACCTGAAGAGCAGTTGTAATTGTGAGTAATCTGTAGCCCTCACCTGGAGATTGGCAACAACTGTTACCCAGGACAAAATGGCTGGTTTGGAGGGTGGAGTCTATGGCATTCTACCTGTCTGAGGTCCCACCCCTCTGCAAACTCCACCCCTCAAATCCCCAGGAATTTGTCAGCATTTGGCAACCCCATCTCCTTCCCAGCTAGCCACCAACCTACCATTATCTGCCCCTTTGACTTCAGCTGACTTCTGCCCTCCCTTCTGCAGAGCAGTTGTAATACTGAGTGCTCTCCAGCCCTCACCTGGAGATTGGCAACAATGGTTCCCTATGTGAGACTGACTGGTTTGGAGGGTGGAGTCTATGGCAGTGTACCTGTCTGAGGTCCCACCCCTCCTCAAACCTCACCCTCTTCAGGCTCCATCCCTCAAGTCTCCAGGAATTTCCCATCTGGAGTTGGCAACCCTATCAGGACTGGCCCCAATGTGTTTTCTCCCAAAGGCCAAAGTAGGTGACAGGACCAAGCTTAGTTGCCTACCAACAGGCACTGAGGGGAATGTAGGGTTGCCAGCTCTAAGGAGGGAAATACCTGGAGGTTTGGGGGGTGGATTCTGTAGAGGGCCGGGCGACGGAGGCATCGGCCTTCTGTCGCCCGCCTTGCCCCCCCAATCTCGGCCCGGGCGACCGCGGCTCCCGCCAGCG
>NW_015167562.1:202427-251619 GCF_001447785.1 Gekko japonicus
GACATCCGGCCGCAGGGTCCGTTTCCCCCCACTCAACCCCACTCACTCCAGGGCCGGCGACTGGAGGTGCAAGCCTCCGGCTGCCGGGTCCGTTTCCACCCCCCCCACTCCAGGACCGGAGACAGGAGGCAGAAGTCTCCGGTCGCCCACTCCCTTCCCCTCCCCCACCACCCACTCCCAACAGGCACTGAGGGGAATGTAGGGTTGCCAGCTCTAAGGAGGGAAATACCTGGAGGTTTGGGGGGTGGATTCTGTAGAGGGCAGCATTGGGCGGGGGGGGGGCGGAAGGACTCAGCAGGTATAATGTCATAGGGTCTACCCTCCTAAAGCAGTCATTTTCTCTAGGGGAACTGATCTCTGTCATCTGGAGATCAATTGTAGCAGTGGGAGATCTCCAGGTCCCACCTGGAGATTGGCAACCCTAGGGGAAAGTCAGCTGCACAGCAGGGGGTTGAAGAGAATGGTTTGATGGCTGCTGGGCCAAGATTGGCAACAATAGTTCCCCAGGAGCCCCATCGTAAATGCACCAAACAATTCCTCAAGATTTTCCAAAACACTACTCTGTTTTGGGCTCCTGGGGAACTTTGAAGTAGCACCAAAGCTTTAAGATCTCTCCAGCTGTCACCTGGAGACTGGCAACAGCTTGTCTGGAGTGTGGGCAGCATGGCATTGTATCTGTCTGAGGTCCCCCTCTTCCTCCTCCTCCTCAGATCCCACCCTCAGCAGGCTTCATCCCTAAAATATCCTGGAAGTTTCCAACCTGGAGTTGGCAACCCTATGTCCTGGAGTTCGAACCTGGAGTTGGCAACCATCAGCCAACGTTTATCTGCCTGTCTGTCTTTACAACCCCCCCCCACACACACACACACAGCCTCTGCCTAGGGAGCAGCTGACATCATTCTCCTCTCCCAACTGAAAATTCCAACTGCCTTGGGGGGGGGAGTTTGAGGTGTGGAATGGAGTGTAGTCCAATCAGCTTCCATATGGAAATGACCTTGGAACGCTGGCCGGGACTGCACAAAGCAGCCAATGAACCCAGCCAGTGTCTTCCGAGTGGCAGTTTTTTCGGCCTAACACTAAAGGGGCCAATTTTAGAATTCTGGCACCCAAAACTCTTTTATAATAAGGGAGAGATAACAGAAGCTGGGTTCTGTGGCATTATATCCAGCTGAGGCCTCTCCCTTCCCCAAACCCAGCCCTCTTTAGACTCCACCATTCTAGGAATTTCCCAGCCTGGCACTGGGAACCTAAGGATCCCTCCCTGAAAGGTCTGGAAAGGGTCCTTCCCCCTTCCTCTGCCTTTTATTGACAGAACCAGTTAGAAGCCTCCCCCAAAAAAACATTCTACTCTCTCATTGTCAATGCGGGCGTGGCCTTGAGAAGATCCCTGCAGCAGCCATTTCAAAAGGCATTGGGGGGATTCAACCCTCCCTGAGGTTTGTTTTTTAAAACTTTTTGGATTTTTCTGAAGCCCAACAGAGTCCCCTGAGTCTGTAGAAAAACCTGTTGGGGGAGAGTGAGCCCTCTTGGCAGAAATAAGTATCCACATGCAGAAGGGACTGTTGAGAATTAGTATATAAACAAGAAGTGGGACCTGTGCTACTCGCGGGGGGAGTATTCCTAAAAGCTTCTGGCATGCAGAAGTAGCTCAGCAGATAAGCCTTCTTTCCCCCGGGCCCCGGCAGTGAGGCCTGAGTGCCTCCCAGCCGCAGGGCCCACCGATTTCCCCCTCCTGGGCACTGGCAGTGAGGGCTGAGAGCCTCCCAAGCGCCACGCCCACTGATCTCCCCCCCACGATTCTCCCCCGGACACCAGTGGTGAGGCCTGAGTGCCTTCCAGCCACCAGGCCCACCGATCTCCCCCCCCATCGCCAATTCCCCCCCGGCGCCGGCAGCGAGGCCTGAGCACCTCCCAGCCACCGGGCCTGCCGATTTCCCCCCTGTGCACCGACAGGGAGGTGCCCAGCCGCTGGGTCCGCTGCAGAGTTCCCAGAGCATTTTCTGTGTATGTGCAGGGAACACTCTTTTACTTTTGGGGGGATTTAAATATCCCCCAGACAATTTTTAAAACCTTTTAGATTTTTCTGCACACCTGGGGACTGCCCCAAGTATGCAGGAAAATCTCTCTGCCCCCCAAGTGCCCCGATGTGCGGATTTAGATATCCGCACGGAGGGGGCAACTTGGCTATTAGATATATAGATATAACAAGAGGGTGTCCCACGATACTCGCGCGGGGGGAAGATCTCATATCACAAACACACACACACACACACTTTCTCCCCAGGCTCCCCTGCAGGTGCCCAGACCCACTGTTACCCTCCCCCCGTGGCTTGTTTGGAGCTGCTCCAGACGGCCACGCCAAGGCTCCCCCCCACCTCGGTAGTTTGTCCAGTACTGCTCTGTACAGGCTGAGCTCGCTGAGGCTTCCTCTCCCCCCTCCTTCTCTTGGCTCCGAGGCTTCCTATACATACCTGGGCAATGGCACCCGGGCTGTGGGAGACTGACACAGCACAATGGAGCCTCGGGGGAAGCGAGGAGGCTGCCAGTGAGACAGCGGCTGACCTGTAGAGCAACACTACACGGCCCAATCCTCCGACTGACCAACCAGCTGGGCCAACCCAAGCCACGGAGCGGGTTGCATTGAGACTTTGACCCGCTGTGCGAGGCAGCGACAGTGGACCCGAGCGGTCCGAGTGGGTGGGAGGAGCGAGCGGTGTCCAAAAGAGGCCCTGCAAGGCATGGGGGAGGCGGAAAGAGGGAAAGGCCATTTCCAGGTGCGGGGGAGGCTCGGCTATCGAATCGCCTGAGAGGTTGGGGAGGGCTTCAGAGTGGGGGGGGTCGTGCAGCCAGATCCCGGGGAAGGTTTACTTTCAAGTAAGTCATGCGGGGCCGGGGGGAACCTTTGCAGTCCTGGGAGGGAGAGAAATGCGTGCGTGGATGGCCAGTTTGGTGTCGAGAGGCAGTTTGGTGCAGTGGTGAAGTGCGCGGACTCTAATGTGGGAGAACTGGGTTGTATGGGAGCCCCCCTCCAAAGCCTCAATGGTTTCCCCCCCCTCCGCCCCCCGTCGCCGGTCTCTTCCCCCCCTCCACTGAAGCAAGGCAGTTAGCAGAGCGTTCCCTGCGCATGCGCAGGGGACGCTCTGTCAGTTTCGGGGGGATTTAAGTATCCCCCTGATATTTTTTTCAGGGTTTCAGATTTTTGTGCACACCTGGGGACCGCCCCATGTGTGCACAAAACTCTCCCCCACCCAGGTGCCTCCAGTGCACGGATTTAGGTATCCGCACACCAGGGGGCGACTTGGCTGTTAGATATATAGATGTTTGATTATCTGTTTTCAGTGTAATTTTGTTTATAGTGTTTATCTACTCACACCAAATTTCCCTTTTGTGTCTGTATTTAAAGAACTTACAGCAACAGGATTTTGAAGAAAGACAATAACTGACTGCAGGCCATTAATGTAACAGAGAGGCCTTCAGAGCACAAGCAGAGAGAAAAAATAAGAGGTAGGCTGAACTACAAGAGAAAACATTCAGTAAGTCCTAAAGACTAAGGAATGTTCCACAGCTCCCCCTAGGGTACAAGTGGACTACCCAGCTTTTTCATCAATACTTACAATTTTAGACTCTTAGCAGGCTGTCGCTTCTCCAACCTGTGTGATATTTGTCATTGCAAGATGTCACTTCCAGGATAACCCAGAAGCATTAGCATCATACCAGGGCAGGGCAACACTCTAGCACTCACCCAGAAACTGCATGGAAACCAATAAAGAATGTCCCCACACAGTAAGTACCTGCCCCCCCCCACCAGGCAATACTGGGAAGCCACGTGGGTACCAGACATGATTAAGCCTAAATGTCCTTTCCCACATGCAAAGAGACATCACAACCCCTGTTCCCTGCAAACAGGAAATGGCAAAGACAGTGGCTAGAACAGTAAAAGAGGAGAACTCAGGCTGAATCTGATTGAACATTAATCAGAGTTCTTTTTAGAGCCTGCTCTGTTGTGATGATAGCAGCAAACAAAATTTATTTTTCTATCCACGCAGTGTCATCCAGATGTCTCAGAGACACGCTGTGAACAGTTTGCTAACACTATTCAGTCCTCACATATGTATTCTCATAAGAGGGACTACACATCCTCTGTATTTTAGTGTATTTCTTTTTCAGAACAGTATATTAGAATACTGACTGTAATACAAGAAATATTGGAATGTTTGGCTGACATACACTGCTCCCACCTCGAAAGAGAAAGTAAAAATGCTGTTAAGTGACCTCCACGCAATGAGAGTGAATGGAGACTCCCAGATTTATTTTGACATATTTATTGCTTTACAGCTCTTGACCTTATAACCTTAGCTTGTTATTTAATTCTGTTTTTGCATAGCTTAAAACATCTTCAGCGTGTTACATGCTAATTTGCTGTTCAGCCCATTTATAAGTCTGAACCTTACCTCCCATTCCACTGTATTTGAAAAAGTGTGCATGTACACGAAAGCTCATACCTTGAATAAACCTTTGTTGGTCTTAAAGGTGCCACTGGACTCTAAATTATTTCTACTACTAGCCGTAAAGCCCGTTGTGGAGGAAGACAACGAGCCCTAGAAAGGTAGGATGGGTGGGTGGGCCATGGGGGCGGATGGGACCTCCAGGCCCCGTTAGCCACCCTGGAGTGGGCCGGGGGGGAGCCGGCGGACGGGGGCTGCAGGCCCCGCTCACTGGCCTGGAGTGGGTGCGGGGGTGGGGGGATGTTATTTTGCTCCATAACATGAAAAACTTTATTACATTGTCTCAAAGCTACCTGGGTGACCTTGAGTCAGTCACAGTGCTCTCAGAGCTCTCTCAGCCCCACCTGTCTCACAGGGTGTCTGTTGTGGGGAGAGGAAGGGAAGGCAATTGTAAGCTGCTTTGAGACTCCTTTGAGTAGTGAAAGATGGGGTACAAAAACCTTCTATATATTTATGGTCTTTTTTCCTCTGAACTATGTTGGGCATAATTGTTATGAAAAGACAGCTTATGTTGGGCATAATTGTTATGGAAACATAGCTTATTAATATTTGTAATGAAATACCACACACTTCATTAACTGCACATTTCTGCATATTAAACCTCTATTCATGGGACAGAACATTTTTTTCCTGGCCAGTTGACAGCCTTGCTGGGAAGGAACCTGATACCTCCCAGTGAGCTGTGCAAGAATATACATGCATCTGAGGTGACCAATTTTACTTTGCTGTATTGCTTAAATATGCAGAAAGTAGCAACGATGCAAGCTCAAACTGCTCATGAACAAACCACCTAATAAAAAATTGACTCCCTACTTGAAACCACCAAGGAGAAGGTGAGCCAAACTTCTGGGTGTTTGAGTTTCCATACTTCTGTCTTCCCAAGAAGGCTAGAGTCAGGACTCCCAACTTCACATGCAGACAAAGTGATATCCAGCTCTATTGCTTCATGCATCACAATTTCTAAAACATTGCCTGTGTTGGGGGGGGGGAAGGCGTATCAGCATTCTGAGAACAAGCAACTAGACATTCATTAGTAGAAAGCTATAATACAGATTATGCACAAGCATTTTTTCTCTCTCTTTCACATTCAGATTTATTAGTTCTGGGGCTAGTAAATTCAATAGATGCAAACGGAACAGAGAAAGGAATGTAAGCTGGTGAGGTCATACCATTGAAGTGACTGGTGGGAAATCTGTGTGCTCGTAAAATCTTGGCTTCCATCCCCATAATAAATTGCTAAATGAAGGCAAAAGTGAAGGAAGGAGCTGGGGGGGGGAATGTTTTTCTCATTCCATGTTGGACGTATATGTTTTACCTGTGTGAGTGAGCAGTGGCATACCTACCCTATCTAACACCCAGGGTGGATTTTTAACACCTCCCTCCTCTTATTTTTGCCCTTAAGTCACAGCTGACTTGTGGTGACCCTGTAGGGTTTTCAAGGCAAGAGATGTTCGGAGGTGGTTTGCCATTGCCTGCCTCTGTGTCTGCCCTGCTTAGCTTCTGAGATCTGACGAGATCAGGCTAGGCTGGGGCTATCCAGGTCAGGGTCCTTTCCAGGCCCGTAGCCAGGATTTCTTAATTCAGGGGGCCTTTAAATAAGTCAGGGCGCACTGATAAAATAAAAATAAAATAAACTCACACTCGCAGGCAGGAGCAGAGTTATTTCCCCTATAGTGGAGGATGGGTGTAAGTGGAAGTCAGTCACTGACTCCGAGTAACCTGAGGAGAATCCCCTCCTCCTCTCATTTCCCCCTGCAACCGCATTGGTTGTGTGGAGTGCAGGGAACTACGGCGAAAGTGGTGGGCTCCTGTTCGGTTTCTTATTTTTTTCTTCCTGGCTGACTTCGTGCTTCCACGGTGACTTTGCCTCGGTCACACCCCCACACACCACTCTGCAGAGGGGGATTCTACTGCAACAGTTCTCAGACTTGGAGGTGGCAGCCCGCCTGAGGAGACAAGCCAAAGGAAGAGAGGTGGGTGAGCAGATGGGATGGAGATGGCTGCTCTGCTGCCACTGGTGGCTTGTGTGCACCCTGCGTTGGTGCAACTGGGCTGGACTGAGAAGGCGGGAGCTGCAGGTTTAGCCACAGGACCCACAGCCCCCTGGCCGCACCTCACCTGCCAGCCCGCTCCATAGGGTATATCCTAGGGGGCTGGAGGGGAGGGAGTTTGAGGGAGAGGCTCCAAACTCACAAGGTATCTGCTGGAGCCTCTCCCCAAGATACCCACCATGTTTCAAGAACATTGGACCAGGGGGTCCAATTCTATGGGCCCCAAAAAAGGTTGCCCCATCCCCTCCATTGTTCTCTATGGTGGGGAAAACATTACTTTTCCCCACCATGGAGAACAATGGAGGGGATGGGGGCTAACTGTTTGGGGGCCCGTAGAATTGGACCCCCTGGTCCAGTGTTCTTGAAACGTGGTGGGAGAGGCTCCAGCAGCTATCCTGTGAGTTTGGAGCCTCTCCCTCAAACTCCCTTCCCTCCAGCTCCCTAGAATATACCCTATGTTTTTGCCATTGACATCAATGGCCCATAGGATATAATGGGGCCGAAATTGACATTCGGCTGGTGGAAAGACTCCCCAATCGTCTCCTACTGCCAAAATTGACATGAGGGAGTCTTTCTGCCGCCTGAAATTGATTCTGCCCGATTCGGCCGCCAGCCCAGGATGGAGCCTGTGGGGCTGCTGACAGGTGGGGAAGTTGTGGGGCCTTGGTTGGGGGGCCGGGCCCCAGAATGCTTCAATGTAGCTACGGGCCTGGTCCCTCCTCTATATGACAAAATTATTTTCAGTAATAATCATGAAATTAAAACAAATAACAATAATGGCCAGAAAACAGATTTAGGTGGGTAGCCAGGTCTGTAACAGCAGAACAAAGTATGGTCTTAAAGGTGCCACAGGACCCAAACTTTGTATTCAATGGCTAGAAAAGAAATGCAGACAGTGAAAATTTTCTTTTGTTTAACTTCTTATATATAATCATACCAGTTTTTTAAAAAATCAAATTCCCACATGCTCCCTCCAAAACAAGAGCCAGCACGATGTAGTGGTTAAAGTGTCAGACGAGGACCTGGGATAGCCTGATCTCAGAAGCTAAGCAGGGCTGATGGGGAGGCAGGCAATAGCAATAGCAAACCACCTCTGATCGTCTCTTGCCTTGAAAAGCCCACACTGGCACATCCAGGGCTCTTATCCAGCCCGCAAGCAACTGATCACCATTGTGGCCAGATGACAGACACTGTGCATTATGTCCCTGTATACTGTCCCAGCACTAATGCATAATGGGCGGTGGAAGTGGGAGGGTGGGAATCAGGGAGATACTGTAACGGAATATTAGAAAAAAAGTCCAGTCGCACCTTAAACACTAACAACATTTGTGGTAGGGTATGAGCTATCTTCAGATAAGGAGATATTGTAAGAACGTTAATGTTTTAAGTATGTTTGTATTTTGAATAAAAAATAATATCTTTAATTGGGTTTGCCTGTATCCTTTATAAAGCTTATATCTCTGGTCCCTGGCATTACATTTTATGGCACACATGGCCCGGCCCAACGAAGTGACATTTATGTCAGATTCAGCCCTCGTAATGAATGAGTTTGACACCTCTGCCCTACAGAGTTGCCATAAGTCACCTGTGACTTGATGGCAAAAAAAAAAAAATTCCACCACACCACTGGTGTTCTGAGCAGGCACTTGGAAGGGCTTTTGTTCTCCATTCTGAAGCCCAAGAGCTGACCATCCCAAACATCTACATGGCATTTTTGTGAGCTAGGAGTCTGCCTTTATACTAACTTTTACTAACACTAGCCAAAGCATCACAAAATAGTGATCACAAACTTCACAAGGCTGAATGTTAAGAAACGCACTACCTCCACAAAGAAGGTGACCCCATCCTCCATTGTTTCCAATGGACTAAACCCAAACCAGAGAATCTCAAAAAAAAACACGGGGGGGGGGGGCATTTTTGCAAGCCCAGCAGAACCAGTGCAATGTACGGAGTACCCAGCAGTAACATAGTGCAGTCACAGAGTGCCCAGCAAACCCAGTTCCATTGCGGCAACACCAGCTGATGTCAAGCACTGAATCACAGTCCAAGCATGTGTGTGTGTGTGGGGGGTGAAGGCCAACAGATGTACATTGCCCAGAAAACCCAGTGCCTACTGCTCATAATATTAACAAAGGTTTGCTACTGTACTACTCTTAAATACAATCTGTCACCAAGCAGGATTGGGATCAGGCCTGTAGCTATGGTAGGGCATTTTGGGGGCCTACTCCCTTAATTATAAGCCATACTCCACAAATAGCCATGCCAGAAACCTTTTTTTTAAAAAAATATTCAAATATTTTGAAGTCATGCTGGCTGGTGGGCAAGCGAGCTGCCGGTTCTCCACGCTGCAGCCACTGCCTTCTCCATGGAGCCCACAGGCTGGAACTGAAGATTAAAAAGGGAGGGCTGAGTGAGGGACCTGCAGCTGCTTCCTCCTGCTGCTGCTGCTGGGAAGGAGGAGAAGAGGGAGGACTGATGGCGGCTCTTACCCAGCCTAGTGCAGCTGGAATGCGTGAGGGAAAGTGATATTGACTGCATTGGGTACTATCAGATCCCGGCACGGCCAAGCCAGAGGCATCAGAGTGTCTTTTGGGGGGAGGGTGAGCTGTTGCTTTCCCTGCTGCTGCTGCTACCACCACTACCACCTTCTCATCAGTGAAGCACTCTCTTCTTTTCTCTCTGTCCCTAGGATCTGGCACAGGGGGCAAGGCGACATTGACTGAAGTTGTGGTGCTTCTTGCTCTCTTTTCTCTCCCTCCCTGGGAGTTGTGTGCTGGGTGAACTGGGAAGAGCTTGTCATGCTGCTTGGCTTAGGCCAGGCACACCTTCTCAAGGTGTAGGTTGAGCCCCATCTGGTGTAGCGAGCAATGGAAGCATAAAAGTGAGAAGAAGCCCCTTGATCTCGTTTTCTTTCCTAGCACTCTCTCTCTGTCCCTGCCCAGAACAGACCTAATCAACTTTACTTAGGTTAGCTGCCCCTTAAAAAAATGAATGCCCCAACGAAAAAAATCCTGGCTACAGGCCTGAAAGGGATGAGAAGGTCTTGAGTCCAAGAAGTGAAAATAAAGGGGGGGGGGTAGAGAGAGACATGGAAAAATTAGGTGAAAGGAGGCAGAAATGAATGAGAAACGTATGGGGGAAAGGGAGAGAAATTAAGAGAGGGAAAGGTTGTTTTATCTTGCTGTAATAACCTAACTACTTCTTTGCAAGATCTGGCAGAGCTGGGTGCAAGGAAGGGAATAGAGAAAGGCTAGACTATTGGAGAAAATTACCTGCAGGCTGGCAATTATTTTAGCAGCTATCAGCATGCTGGCTTGGTTGTATGATCTGTTAAGCAAGTTTGCTTCATTCTTCGAGAGAGGAAAGTCTAGCCGATCCTAGAATGCTTTTTGTTGTGCACTTCCCTGCACCCTTAGTGGCTGCAGCCAAAACTGCATTTTAAAAATAGAAGAAAAGATGTTCACCTGGGCGCAGCATGACACTGGCTTTAGGGGCCACTCTTCAAGGGCTTTCCTCAAGCTGCACCCGGGGCAGAGTGCCCCCACCCTGCCCTTGGTATGCCACTGTGAGTGAGGGCTGGTTATTAAGGGGACTGGGCCACTCTGTCTTTGGATGTCTTATGGAGTGTGAGAGAAGACCTGAGGTGTGAGATGGTCATGACTCTCTGTAGATTTCAAAAGAAATAAGAAGGGTGGTGTGATGTCCTGATCTACTTATAACCCATAAATGAATAAGAGAGGTTGTGGAGGGTGAGTGGACAAGGGGCATCACAGATATTGTTTCCTCATTCCATATTGGATGCGTATGTTTTACCTGTTCTTTGAAAACTGATAGTACACAGAAGTATAAATGATGGTAGTGGGCAGTGGCGGGATAATAAGGAGGGCATTACACATTTATACCAAAACTGCTCACACCATCTGGATATGTGTTCATTTCTCAGTAGAAAAAGAGACTATAGTGCAATCCTGTGCAGAGCTATTTCCTGAAATCACTGTAATTCTGCACAAGACTTTATTACTAGACACTGATTTTGCTATCCCTTGAGTGCAGTAAAGCAATCTGATTTCCCCTTAACAGGACAGATATGCAGAAATCATCAACAGCTTCTACACTGTTTCACCCAGGCTTTGGGGGTTTGGCTGCTTAATAGCTGTTATCAATTTTCAAAAATGGGTTACTGAATTTTGATTCAATTATATTTTATGCAATTTACTTTCTTAAGTAGTTTCTATAATTATATCCTTTTCCTCACTCTAAATTAAAATCTTTTTTTAAAGTAACATGGTATCAAATCTAATGTTTACTAGCACTGTATGATATTTGATTGTTTTAGAAGGTTTTATGATTGTTTATCATTGTTATTTATGTGTTTTAATCTTTTATGTAAGCCGGCTGGGAAGGCAGGGTATAAATTTGACAAATAAATAAATAAATAAATAAATAATAAAAAGACTATTATCTGAACAAGTCTGTCACACCTAGAAAGTAAACAACACTCCTGTCAGGAGAATTTATATGTGAACTCTTTCTTGAAAAATCAGAGCTAGTCAAAACAAAACACTTCCTTGTTGGAGCTCTTTCTCCAAGAGATTTTAGAAGGCTTTTGGAACAATTTGTACTTCCTGATGCCGGCATTATGTTTCCCCATCATCATGTTCCTGACTGTTATAGAGCCGTTATTCGGTAATACTGAGGTATAGACAGGCTTCTGTTGGTCAAGTGCTTTAGGAGGTCATTTAGAATCTCATGGCATAGCAGCTGTATCCACACAGGGAGCTGTTCTATAATGACTGGACATGGGGTCAATTTGATCTTATGCCAGCCTCTGTACTCAGCCACCCATATTTCCATGTGATGATGAGGGCAAAGTGAGGGATTCGTGTCAGTACATAGCTGGTCACTACAGACAACAGGTTATCCCAGGAGGAGGCAGTTGCTGCATACTGAGATTATGAACTACAATATGGCACTAGAGTATCTGAAACAATTCACATCATGTTTTTAACAAAATGCTAAAGGGAGGAAAAAGCATTTGCTCAGTTGGAGCTATTCAATTAGTCATATACACCTATAACTTTCCTGAAGCTAAAAATCTCTCAACAGCTGCATCGTGTGCCAGAACCTGAGAATATGCCCACACTTTTAACAGAGCGGTGCTATACAATTTACTAGAGAATTAATCCCATTGAAGCCAGTCTGACAAATATACATAGAAGGGGGCTTTAGACTACAGTCCTAGAATCATAGAATCACAGAGTTGGAAGGGACCATATGGGCCATCTAGTCTAACCAGGATCAGCCTAGAGCAGGGGTGGCCAAACTGTGGCTCGGGAGGCACATGCGGCTCTTTCACACATATCGTGCGACTCCTGGAAGGGTGGCTGGGGAAGCGAAGGGGAGCAATGCCCTCCCTCCCTCCCTCCCTCCCTTCCTTCCACCCCCCCTCTCTCTGAGAAATAAATATCATTAGCAAACAAATAAATATCATTGGACAAATAAATATAATTATCAATATCTGTTTTTACCCCTTTTCCTTTTATTTTTGGCAGTCTCATTTAATGTTAATGAAAACCAAATTTGCATATTTAAAATAAAAATGTGTTTGTAATATTTGATGTTTCTTCCATGTGGCTCTTACGCTGAGCAAGTTTGGCCACCCCTGGCCTAGAGCATCCCTGACAAGTGTTTGTCCAGCTGCTGCTTAAAGACTGCCAGTGAGGGGGAGCTCACCACCTCCCAAGGCAGCGGATTCCACTGTTTCACAGCTCTTACTGTAAAAAAGCCAGTACTTTCCCATCCTTAATTTAAACCCATTTTTTCGAGTCTCATCATCTGCTGCCAACAGGAACAGCTCCCTGCCTTCCTCTAAGTGACAGCCCTTTAAATACTTAAAGAGAGCAATCATGTCTCCCCTCAACCTCCTCTTCTCCAGACTGTATATTCCCAAATCCTCATAGGGCTTGGTCTCCAGGCCCCTGATCATCCTCATCACTCTCCTCTGCAAGTGCTCCATTCTGTCCACATCCTTTTTGAAGTAAGGCCTCCAGAACTGCACACAATTCTCCAGGTGCAGCCTGACCAATGCAGTGTACAGAGGGACTAGGACATCTTGTGATTTGGATGTTATGCCTTTGTGCATTTTTTTGGGAATAAGTCTTGGGGATTAAGAATAAGTAAGGCTAAATGCTGCATAGTAGGGTGAATTTTAGTACTTTTAAATTTGTCTTTCCTTGTTATGAGGGGGGAGGAGGGGTTATTGCAGCTGTTATAAAACTTCTTTTAAAGCTGCTGTCAGAATTTCCCTATAATCTGGTTCTGACATCTATGCGACTTTTGAAGTGCTCACAAATTGCAAGTTCATTATGAAACGTTTTTGAAAGATAACATCATTTCCTTATCTTGCCTTCCCAGAACTTTTGACATTTGCCACACCTGTTTGCTTAGATCATCATGCCTTTGGGCCTCGATCAAGCCCATAGTCTGTGACCTGGGGTTCACCTTTTCTAGATGAAGTCACAGTCACCCTGCCCCTGCCGGTCGAGTTCTCAGGCTCAGTGAGGTCCTCCTGACCTTCTTGTTTCATTCCACATCCACTCTTTGTCTTCTTTTAATGTTACGGCAACTATGATCCCACTCTTGGACTCAGATCTTGCCACAGCCTGCTTCAGTTACCTTCTCTTTGGACTGATGTAAAGGGCTGTCCTTGAAGAGGATTTGGAGGTTGCAAATGGTACAGAATCTAAGAAACCTTTTTAAAAGGACGAATGGGACAGAGGGACCATCCTGAATCAATCATTATAGTTGTACAAGTTGCCACAAATTCTTAGTCAAATTTTATGTGGTGACTACCACTGAAATCCTAAATGGAATGGACTCTATGAATATGTGGCTGTTTCCACATGGACACTGAAGTCCCCTTTGCCTCCCAAATTGCAGCATTGGGTGTGAACTTCCACACAAGCCCTCTACATGTTGACTGAATGCACACAGAGAAAGAGAGAGTGGACACAAGTGTGCTGGCCCTGACCTCTGCCTCCATATGATCACCAGCTCCTGAGCACAGCACCTGTATACTGAGGAAGTAGATCAAGATGGGGAGCCGTGTTAGTCTGTCTGTAACTTTAGAAAAGAGAAAGAGTCCAACAGCACCTTAAGGACTAACAAAATTTGTGGCAGGGTTTGAGCTTTTGTGAGTCACGGTCAGGGGTCATTTTGTAGAAAAAGAGGTGCAGGAGCTCATTAGCATAACTCATTAGCATAACTCATTTGCATATGCCACACACCACCTGACATCACCAGAAGTGTGTCAGAAGGCAACACCCACCGCTCAGGCTCCACTGGACTGTTTTGGATTGCTAGCTATTGGGGGAGGGGAACGTGCAGATCTGTCCTCACAGAGGAGGGAGAACTTGTACCTGAAGGTGGGCCGGAGGGGGGCTCTGCAACTTACCTGGCTGCTTCTTGCTCTTCATGGCCCGACTGAGGGCTGCTGGGAGCAGGGGGCGGGGCTTGTTGCATGGGCCTGCCCCCTGGGCTCCTTACTGCCGGAGCTCCGCTCCTGTGCGCTCCCGCAGGAAATGACCCCTGGTCACAGTGATCAGTACAATGCAGAAAGCAACATCCCTGATCATGGGGAGGAAGCATACTCACAGACACCTTCCTCTGCATGTTCACACCATGCAGACAACTTGGTAATTGTGCAGGGGTGGGATTGGCACATTTATGCTTCCTATCCTTCCTTATGTGTTCAATCCATGTGTTGTTGCCCAGAAGACACCCCCTGGGAGAAGCCGCCCGGAAGGCCCCCATCCTTAGAATCTTGTACTTCTAATATATTAGACAAGGGGGAAAGGCCATTTCAGTCCCCTATTCTGGAAAGCATATTTTCTGTCATTAAAGAGAACTTTCAAACATACAGGGGAAATAAAACACCAGTCAAGCCCAGGAGAGACCCAAGGCACCTGTTGTTAAGGGCCTGTCTTGGATGCCTGGCAGTTGCATTAACTCCTCCTGGCTAGGGCTGCCAAGTGGGGGCGGGGAGTGGGTAAACCCCCGCTTTGGAGGCCCGATTTCTGCTGCCGTGGAATTGGGCCCCGGGGGGACTCCGCCCCCCCTGAAGCGCAGCGTGGCTGCGTCACCAGAGGTGATGCAACCACATCGATCACGTTGGGGGCATGGCCCCAATCGTCGGAGGGAAAACTCTATGGTTTTCCCTCCGACAATCGGGGCCACGCCCTCAACGTGATCGACATCGTGCGTCACTTCTGGTGACGTGCTGGCGGTGCGTGCGCGCTTTGCGCGTGCACACACACGACGAGGGACGGCTCCCAGCGCACGGCGAGGCTCCCCCGCCGGTGAGTAAAATTCACTTGGCAACCCTACTCCTGGCTGATACCTGTGAATGATGCACTCCCATTCCAGAAAGGTAAACTAATCAATTCCTGCCTTGCCCAGAGGGGCAGCTCATTAAGTAGGTCAGTTTTTACTACCACCCAAACTAGTCCTTTGTCTTTTCATTTTAATTCAGTCAAGTTCCCCACACATCCTGCCAACCTGTCAGCAGAGAAAGGAAGGAAGGAAGGAAGGAAGGAAGGAAGGAAGGAAGGAAGGAAGGAAGGGATTTTCCCTCCCAAATTCAAATCTGAATGGTCCAACAGATTTTTTAAAAAGCTATAAAAGGCATTCTTTTGCTCAACAACTTAGATTCAGCCACCCTGAAGACTCAGAGATCAACTTAGAACCAGGCAAGAACTCTGTTTCACTCAAAGACCATCTTCCTCCCTCCCCAGCCTCCACCCCCACAATTTTCAAGGAATCCTAGACAACTACCCCTTCTGTTGTCAGACAGGCAAACCTTTTTATTTCTCATTCAGGCAGCACCCCACCTCCACTAGTATCTTTAGATAGGACTAGATTGAGCTTCCTCTGGTATATATGATATTCTGCTGGACCAGCTGCTTAGTTTTAAATTGTCTCTGTGTCTCCATTTTAATTTATGCTATCCCTTTTATTTTAAGTAAAAGTGTATTATTTAAATAATAAAACACTATCACAAGTAGCTACTACGATTTTAAAAAAGCCATTCAACAGCATGGGGGAGACTGGTGGGTAAAAGGGTACAGGAAAATCTGGTGACACCTCCCTGCATGTGGACATTCCATTTTCAGAGGCAATGAGTATGTAAGTGGAAACTGCCACTGCTGAGATCACCCCAAGACTATCTCTTGCTATGCAGGGGTAAAATCCAGTCCTCCTTGTCTGGACAAACACAAATTGCAAACCAGTTCCTTCAGGCCTCACCCAACCAGATGGGAGTATGTCACAAATTCCAGTGGTTTGGACAGGTACCAGCCAGGGAAGTCCACTTAGCAAGCAACAACAGCAATCTGGCTACACAAAACAGTGGAGAGATGGACACTCTTGAAACTCCCTAAAGTGTTTTGTGATATTAATTATATGCTTTGGAAATTATGTTTAAATAGGTTTTAGGCAGAGGACCAGGCCTCAGTTCCTGCCCGAGCACACTGGACCACTGCTCTGTCAGTTAGGAGCCCAGGGGGCGGGCACATAAGCCCCACCCCCTGCTCCCACCAGCCATCAGTTGGGACACGGTGGGTGGGGGTGAAACGTTCCCCCGCCTCCCTGAGCCCCGGGGTGGTGGCCTTGGATTCGTAGGGGCAAATTGCACCTCTCCCGTGTGATGTCACCGCTTGGAGAGGTCATTCTGGCTCCCCCAGCTCTCGGAAGGGGCTCTTTAAAAAGTTATGACCGGCGTCACTGTTCTTGGCGGCAGCTGCGTTGCCTGCGTGGGGGGAGGGGCGAAACGTTCCCTTGCCTCCCTGAGCCCTGGGGTGGTGGCCTTGGACTCCTAGGGGCAAATTCCACCTCTCCCGTGTGATGTCACCGCTTGGAGAGGTCATTCTGGCTCCCCCAGCTCTCGGGAGGGGCTCTTTAAAAAGTTATGGTCGCTGTTCTCGGCGGCAGCTGCGTCACCCGCATGGGGGGAGGGGCGAAACATTCCCTTGCCTCCCTGAGCCCCGGGGTAGTGGCCTTGGACTCATAGGGGCAAATTCCCCCTCTCGTGTGTGATGTTGCTGCTCGGACATCACAGACGAGAGGTCATTCTGGCTCCCCCAGCTCTCGGGAGGGGCTCTTTAAAAAGTTATGGCCGCCGTTGCTGTTGTCCGCGGCAGCTGCATCGCCCGCGTCGGGGGAGCGGATGGGTGGGGCGAAACATTTTCTTGCCTCTCTGAGCCCCGGGGTGGTGGCCTTGGACTCATAGGGGCAAATTCCACCTCTCGTGTGTGATGTTGCTGCTCGGACATCACAGACGAGAGGTCATTCTGGCTCCCCGAGCTCTCGGGAGGGGCTCTTTAAAAAGTTATGGCCGCCGTCGCTGTTCTCCGTGGCAGCTGCATCGCCCGCGTGGGGGGAGGGGAGGGGCGGAGCGAAACATTCCCCTGCCTTCTTGAGCCCCGGGGTGTTAGTCTTGGACTTGTAGGGGCAAATTCCACCTCTCGTGTGTGATGTCCGAGCGGCAACTGTTCTCAGTGGCAGCTGCATTGCCCTCAGCTTGCTCGGACTCTCTGCAGCCATGGAGATCCTGAGCAAGCCAAGGGAAGGGAAGGTGGTTTAAACCGCCTCTCCTTCCCTCCAGCAGCTGGCTTGCTTGGGCTCCCTCAGCAAACCAAGGGAAGGGAAGGTGGCGGAGCAGCTGGAGACATTGAGCCTCAGCTCCACAAGTAATGAGCACTCGAGCCCCGCCCCTAGCAGTCCTCAGGCCGGAGCACCTGGAGCAGTCTTGGAAGGCGGATTGGCAAAAAGCAAAACCAAAAGCGCAGGAACTCGAGAGAACTCCAGGAATGGATCCGGTTCCTCTTCCACAGCCCAAAATGCAACCCACGAACCCTGAGCTTGCTTTTTCTCATTTGCAAGTTTGGCCTCCGCACTCCTTTAACATGTCAGCCCTAAAGCTTGGGTCAGCGGGAGTTTCTTTGCACGCAGCTTGTGCGGCTGGCTGAGTGCCTCTTCTGTTTGCCCACCTCTCGCCTCTGCACCTCATCTTCGGCCAGGCATGGAGGAGCCCAGCTCGCCCAGGCTTCTTGCCTCCTGCTGCCTTGGCCCTCTGTTGCACGGGTGAGTCCCCAAAGTTTGACTCTTCCTCTACAAGTCTCTGGCGCTGGAGGTATTCGCCCCCTTCCCTCCTGCCTGCTATGGCTGCATAATTGTGAGAGATTTCTTAACATAGTGTTCCTGCCAGGGAAGCTGGGGACCCTGCCCATGAATCTCCATTTCATCCTCACAACAACCCTGTGGGGTAGGTTAGGTAGAGAAGGGGAGATTTGGTCTGGGGTCACTCAGCCAGCAGAGTGAGAATACAAACCTGGGTCTCCCCACATCAATCTGCAACTCTGACCACTGTGCAGTGCTGCCTCTACTGATCTGTAATGTTCCAGAGGTGTTGTAATGTAATACTCAGTTTCTCAAACGAGTGTATGCCTGTCTGTTGGTCCACTTAGGAGTCTTGATCCTGGTTGTGTGGTGGGCTAGTTGTGGCAAATGGTAGGGAAGCTCAGTATTTCTGTATACAGTTGTAGGGGCTTTATTGCAATGTGCTATGGCCTGATATTATGTTCTTATTCCAGTGTGGGATGTGTGTGGGGCAATGGAAGCTGAGTGATAGGGTCTCTCCAAGTGATTGCCAGAAGTGAGATGCGTCCTGGTCTTGTGTCTTACAGATAATCTTACAAATAGTCCTTTGCATTTATATCATGCTTTCAACTTTAAAAAGGATCATAATGCTGATTGTGTGAACTTAGGCAAATCACGAGAGGTAGAGCAGACTCTGGCAACGGGGCTGTTTGGGTCCCGTTGCCAGGGTAACGCGGAGCGTCACATACTGGCGACGGCGGGTGCAGCGCGCACAGCCGTCCCCCGCGGCATGCATCCTGCCAGGAAATAGATTTCCCCCGCCGGCGTTTGGTAAGCCTAATCAGTGCTTAGTTCTTGTGGGCCTTTCTTACACACCCAGGGAAATGCTGATCGCCACTTTGGGGCCAGGAAGCAATTTTTCTCCAAGCCAGTTTGGCCCCCAGTGATCCTGGAGGTTTTTTTAAATCATATTCTGGGCGTGGTCACTGGGGTGTGTGGGGGGTATTGGTGAATTTCTTGAATTGTGCAGGGGGTTGGACTAGATGACCCTGGAGGTCCCTTCCCACTCTATGAGTCTATGATTCTATAATTCACCCAGGCTGGCTGTGGGCACGCCAGCACCTCTGTCAGGCAGAAGTGCCTGAGATCCTCCCCCTCCCCTTTTCCTTCGCCTGACTTGGAGGCGAAGGGAAGGGAGAGGGGGGAAAGAATGGATCTCAGGTGCTTCTGCCTGTCAGAGGGGCTGGTGCACACTTCCGGTGATGTCAGGGTGTGTGGCATATGCTAATAAATTAAGCTAATGAGCTCCTGCAGCTTTTTTTCTATGAAATGACCCCTGCAGAGGACTAAAATGTCTGCAGCACATGACATAATTGCCAACCTTCTAGAATGAAAACTTAAAGCTGACAAGGCTGTTTTTCTCAGCCAATAGAACTGTACATTTGTCATCAGATATGCTTTCATACTTCTCCATGGCACTCAGTATTATGAATTCTAATCAGTGTCAAAACAGCATTTATGAAACTGAGAACATTTCCTCTGAAGTTAATCTTAAACAAATCTTACATTAAAAGCCCAAGGCAGAGATCAAATACTACAGTGCAAGAAGTGAAACAGGTTATCATGCTTCTATTACTACATATGCAAACTATGTTATAATACATTAGTAAAGTAAATAGAATTATAACAAATAAAGTAAATGAATAACACAATAATAAAGTATGCAATAATGTAACACTTGCTATCTGTTCTCAATTGAAGTTAAAATTACAGGAACAGCTAGCAGGTCTGCTTGACAAAGGAAGCTTGTTTTGTAGGGTAGAACATCTATCAAGATAGGAGTATAAATGTATGTTTCTTCCATGGTCCATCCTAAGATCCAAGCTTCATCTACTAAGAATACTTGCTGGCCGTTCCTGTAATTTTAATTAATTTTATTTACTTCAGTTATACCCCACCTGTCTTCCCAATGGGACCCAAAGCTTGTTCTCCTCTTCTCCATTTTACCGTCACCACAACCCTGGCAGGGCTCTTTTTGTAGAAAAAGCCCAGCAGGAACTCATTAGCATAATAGGCCGCACCCAACAGCAGGAACTCATTAGCATATTGGGCCACACCCCTGACAGCACAGCTCATTAGCACATTAGGACGCACCCCCATGTTACCAGAAGTGTGGTTATCCAGCCACACCCACCCTTTGCTTCTTATTCTGTTTACCTTGTTTGTTGTCAAAACCCAGGGCTTTTTTGTAGCAGGAACTCCTTTGCATGTTAGGCCACACACCCCTAATGTAGCCAATCCTAATGAGTTTCTGCTGTTGGGTGTGGCCTATTATGCTAATAAGTTCCTGCTGGGCGTGGCCAACTTGGGAGCCAGCCGGAACTCCGTTCCTGTACATTCCTGCCCAAAAATAGCCCTGCCTGTGAGTAGTGTTACCAACCTCCATATGGGGCCTGGAGAACTCCTGGCATTACAACTGAAAGATCATTTCCCTGAAGAAAATGGCAGCTCTGGGGGGTAGATTCTGTGGCATCATACCCTGCTGAAGTCCCTTCCCAGACTTTTCCACAAAATCATCAGGAATTTCCCAACTTGGAGTGGGTGACCCTATCTGTGAGGCAGGTTAGACTGAGAGTGTAAGCTAGCCCAAGGTCACCCAGCAAGCATCCATGGAAGGGTAGGGATTAGAACTCGGGCCTCCCAGGTCCTAGTCTAACACTATAATCACTACAGGCTATACTATGCTGGTTTTTTAAAACTAAGAATGGATAGCAAGATGTGTAGTTATCCAATATGTACATAAAAAGATTAATAAAAGTTATTTGATTTATTAGCCAGATTTCCCCCCTATGTTTTTAAAATGAATTTTACCAAGGGTATTTCTCAAATGGAGGTAATATAAATATAATCAACATGAGTCAGTTGCCAGATTTCTATCACAGTCTAGCATCATAACAAGAAATGAAGCCAGTGTTGAGGCCTACAGAAGAAGGAGAGGAGCTTTGTACAAGGTGCTGGCTCAGTTCTCAGTGGCCCCCAAAGGATTATATGTGATAAAATCAACAGGCTACCATTTTGGATGCAACTGTAGCCCAGACTACATTTGATACCCCTCTGGGGGGTGGTAATTGTGGGGTGGAATGTGGAAAAATAGTTGGGGGGAGTCACCATTCCCTACGCAGGAACCCAGGGCCAGTCCCAGATTTTGGAAGCCCTCAGCAAGATAACATCAGGCAGGTCACCTGTTCTGTGGCCTCTACACTTGATGTAACTGAGGCATCATCACAAATTAGAGTTGCCAGCCTCCAGGTGGGGCCTGGGGATCTCCCGCTTTTTACAACTGATCTCCAGCTGACAGAGATTAGCTCCCCTGGAGAAAATGGCTGCTTTGAAGGGTAGACTCTATGGCATTGCACCATGCTGAGGCCCCTCCCCTCCCCAAACCCCTCCCTCTCTTGGATCCAGCCCCAACGTCTCCAGGTATTTTCCAACCCAGACCTGGCAACCCTATCACAAATGGACAGGCAAGAGAGTAGCTATTCTGCTGCTCCTGGCTGCCAGTGATGTCATGTCACTTATCTACCACCACTCCCAAGCAACTAAGTGACTAGCAGTGATACCTGTTAGCAACAGCTGCTACTGTTGTCCAGCACACCTTTGCTCTCAGACAGATTGAGGAAGAGGTGAGCTGCAGGCCACCACCAGTGGTAGTTAGACTGGGTCCATCAAAAGGACTGGTCCCTCCTCCCTTCATTAGTGTGCACATTTATGGATGCAAAGATAGCATTCTTCTCCTTCCTCCATTTGGAGAAAGAAGATACTACTTGCTGATATTGAATGTCCCACCTCCCCTTTTCCGTCTATTGTCCAATCACCTTTGAGAATAAATGCTCTGGTTTCCGGTCGGCGCGGCATGGTGGCGGGCAGATCTCGGAGGGCTCTGAGACGCCTGATCCTTTTCGGCTTTGTTTGGGGCTTCCCGGTCCACGGGAAAGCCCCACCAGCTCTCCCGCAGAGAGAGCTGGAGCAGGGGTTTTTTACTGTGGCTCCTCCCATGCTTGGCAACGTGGAGGGGTGTCCATTTCGTTCCCCCACGCAGGAGTCGTTTGAGGAGGAGAGCGTGGTCGCCATGTTCTCTCCATAGCTACTGCCTCCCGTTTTATTTTAACTACAACGACGTGTGGATTATAAATACAGCTACAAGCAACATGAACTGTGAGTACATGCATCTTGTTATAATTTCTCTTTATTTTCAGAAACATATAAGCAATCAAAGACACCCCCCCCCAAAAAAAAACACATATATACCTGTTGCAACGCATATATCCGCTAACCTGAAGTGACATCTTACGTTGATATTAATCTAATCTCTTTCATAACATATTTAAATATTCTCTTCCATTTAAACAAACTTTCCCATAGCAACTCAAAATGTTATTTTTCACCTTTGCTTAGGCAACTAGAGCATCAGCCCCAGTATAAGTTTCCTCATACTGGTATATTATTCCAGTCAAGGTATATACATAGATCCACATAAATTATCCCTCCTTATTACGCAACACAACATATATTTCAAGCACTACATTGCTTAACTGCTGGCAAAACCATTTAGATGACTTTTACAGAGAATTAAACAACTTTAAGTATACATGGCTGCGGTCACATGGGCAGGAAACTGCGGCGGGGAAGTGTGGCAGTTAGCCCCGGGGCAGAAAGCCCCGTGGTTGCGCGACCATACGTTCCATGGAGCTTCCGTCGTGGTTCCGTGGGTAGGGAAGTGGCAGCGATCATATGAGCATCTTGCAGCGTGGCAAACAAGCGGAGCGGTGCGATCAGACCAGTAGTCGCGAGGCACCGCTTCCGTAGTCGCGAGGCGCCCCCACGACTGTACCATGGCCAGCGACTGTGCCTCCACCTGCTTTGTTCTCCCACCGTCAGGGCATGGACGGGCGAGGCGGGTCCTGCCACCGTCCCCTGCTGGCGAGCAGCCTGTAGCAGGCGCCTGGGAGCCAGCCCAGCAGCACCCAGAGGAGCAAGGTATGTTGTGCAGGGTGTCATGCTCAGCGGCCTGTGTCGGTGCAGGGCACGGCACTATAGACATGTTTGAGTTGGCACGGGGTGGCATGGGGCAGGACCACACCAGTGGGACTGGGCGCCCCCCTCCCTTGGCGGACCACCCCATAGGGGTGTCTGGCCGAGAGGGCGCGACAAGATGATATACCTATGCCACCAGGGGTGTGACATGCATGGGCCATGTCGCATATCTGCCTCATGTTCGCCTGCTTCCCGTCCCCATAGGGCAAGTGGTGGTGAGCTCACCGCCTGAGTCGTCGCCCCCTGGTGGAGTGTCCGAGGACGGTGAGTGGGGGCTGCTGGGAGGGCCAACACATGCCGGAGGTCCATGTGGTATGGGACGTGGGGAGAGGTGGGCCCATGGGAGCATCCCTGGCAGGCAGATCCAGGGTCAGCCGTCCCCACTGGGTGCTGGGGCTGGCCCCGCGCCCTAGGGACGCTGGGCCGGTGCTGTGGCGGGTGGCCAGCCAGGGTGCGGTGTTGCCCAGGGAGGGCATGTGGCTCCTCCCACTGCAGTGGCCCATGTCCACACGGAAGGATCAGGGACCTGTGTGCCATGGGAGCCACGATGGTGAGTGACTGCAGTGTTGTTTCCAGCAGGTGACCGGGCTGCGGTGGAGGCAGCAATGGCCACAGCCAGGTCCGCGGTGGTCATTAGCTCTGCCCCTGAGATGGATCCAGGTAGGTTGGGCCCCCTGCGTCCCTGGTGGTGGCCTCACTGTGGGCCCATACATAGCTCTCTCTTCCCTGCAGGGGAGGGACCCTGTCCTCTTCACGCACCAACGCCTGCACTGGGAGAGGTCGTCCGCAGGCTTAATGCCATTGAGGAGGCAATCCAGGAGATGCGCGGGGCAGGTGGGTGCACTCCAGCCTGGGGTGCGTCGTTCATCCAGTGGCTGGTGGCCACTGGGTCTGGTGTGTCCAGTTGTGCCGGGAGGGGGGCCTCCATTGGCATGTAGTGGGTGGGTGCATTGGCGGCCTTGATCAATGTACCCGGTTACTGTATTTGGGGCTCTGCCGGAACATGTCTGAGGTCATGCCACTGACAAGGTCGCCTGTCTCTTCCCTTGCCCAAAGTAGAACGGCATGATCGACGCCTGGGGGAGCTGGGACGGCTCTTCATTGAGCTGCGGCTTGATGATGCCCTACAGGAGCAACGCCGGGAGGAGAGGGCGCGGTGAAGGGCTCCACCACCTGTCCCCCCCGCTCTCCTACACTGGGGGGCCTTTGCGGGGGAGGGGGAGGTGCAAATGCTGGAGGACAGCCAGTCGGAGGAGGCCATCAGGCCATTCCGCCGGACCCCCTTCAGGCTGAGGACAGGGGTGTAGAGGGGGATGCTGACAGTTCTGACTAGCTGTGTGTTAGTGGGGCAGCTTGGTGTTTGTTTGTTGTGATTGTTGGTTGTTGTCATTAAAGTTGTTTATGTTGTTATTCCGTGGTCTCTGTGTGGTCTGTGGGCCCTCCTTCCCCCCTCCTTCCCCCCATGGAGTGCAGCCACGACACGTCTAGAGCTTTGTTGGTAGGCACTTTTATTTTGCAGGCCACATGTGCAGGGGGTTGGCTGCCACTGTTTGTGGTGGTGGGCGAGGGTGGCCAGATGGTCCCTGTAGGAATGGGGGTCATTGTCTCCTCGCCCCCGTCCGTCTCCCCTAGATGGTCCCCCACGACTGCCAATGTGGAGCCGCCCTTGGGGGCCACTGTGCCAACTGCCTCTCCACACAATGTCCCCATGTAGGCGTTGCACTGTTCCCCAGTTCGGTACAGGGTTGGATGCATGGTCGACCTCTTGTATGGGGCAACATACTCCTGGAGGGTTCCGGATCGATGGCCACACAGGTGTGGGAGGTGCCGTCCGCCACCAGCACTGGCACCCCGGAACACTGTGCATACTACGGTGGGGGGGAGTAGTGCTCTGTCTTCTTTCGTTTCCTGCATGGCCTCCCACTGTCACTTGAAGCCTGGCTGCTGGCGTCCGTGAGGGCTTGCTGCAGGGTGTGGGCCTCAGCGTGCCCCCTGCCCATGGAGCCACGCCCTGCTCGCAGGGGCTGCC
This sequence comes from Gekko japonicus, assembly GCF_001447785.1. Classification (NCBI taxonomy): domain Eukaryota; kingdom Metazoa; phylum Chordata; class Lepidosauria; order Squamata; family Gekkonidae; genus Gekko; species Gekko japonicus. The sequence goes on from NW_015167562.1 coordinate 227,261, forward strand.
CGGCAGCACGCCCCCTGCCCCTGGAGCCATGCCCTGCCCGCGGGAGCTGCCCGGCAGCAGGCCCCCTGCCCACAGAGCCACGCCCTGCCTGTGGGGGATGCCGGGCAGCACGCCCCCTGCCCACGGAGCCACGACCCGCCTGCGGGGGCTTGCTGCCGGGGGCCACCGTGGCCACATGGCCCAGGGGAGCCTGCGGGTGCTGGCCGCCAGGGGGCCCCAGGGCCCCGGAGCCGGGGGGAGCCTGTGGGGGCTGGCTGGCAGGCGGCACCGAGGCTATGGGGCCGGGGGAGGCTGCGGATGCTGTGTGGGGGGTTGCTGTGGCCATGGGGCTGGGGGGAGCTTGCGGGGGCTGGCCGGCGGGAAACACAATGGCCACAGGGGCAGGGGGAGGCTGCGGGGGCTGGCCGGCAGGAGGCACCGTGGCCACAGAGGCAGGGGGAGCTTGCGGGGGCTGGCCGGCGGGAGGCACCGTGGCCACAGAGGCAGGGGTGGCTGTGGGGGCTCGGCCACCGGGCCACGGCCAATGACGTTCTCCAGCAGCTGGGTGATAGCGCGCGTCAGATCCACTATGGCATTGGTGGATGTGTCCATGGACTGACGCATAGCTCTCCGGTCCTCTCGGTCAGCTGCATTGGCGGCCTCCAGCAGGGCCATGACTTCCTCATGCTGCCTCTGCTCTGCCCTCCTGTCCCGTCTGCTCTCCTCCCTGTTCTGTGCAGCCAGGTGTTCTCCTACACGTTGCAGTGCTGAGACCCGCCTCCTCCTGCTGGTGATGAGTGCTGCCCTCTCAGCGGCCGTGAGGTCTCCCATATTGACGTCGGGTGGCAGGCCTGTGGAGTCGTGGCAATACATACATCACTGTGTTGGCCTCTGCTGGTTCTGCCTCCCCCTCACTGTCGTTCTGTGATCCCTCTGGTGTTCCTGGGGGTGACACATATGTCTGTGCTGTGGGACCAGTGGCCCCTGGTGGCCCGTGCCCAGGCAAGGGTGGCCATCATGGTGGCCTCCAAGGGTGGCCTCCACGCCCAAGTGACTTACCCTGGGAACTTGCTGGCGCCCTCGCTCCTTCGCCACCATCGCTCTCCTCATCGCTGCTGCTTGGTTCCTGGGGTGCACCCTGGTTGCTGGAGCCTGGGGGACGGAGTACAGGGGTGTGGTTACTGTTCCAGCGGTATGCTGAACTGTCGTTTGGGTTTTGCTTGGGATGCAGCATCCCTGTGCTGGCACTTTGTTCTGCTGCTGCCTGTGGCACGCTCTGAACTGATTGAGGGTCCCTGTGGTCCCCCGTTGGGGTGTTGCCACATAGGCATGTGACAGCATGTGGTGGCTGGGTGCTGACGTGTACTCACTGGTATCCTTCCGCTCGCCCTGTGGTGCGGTGGACCACGGTGGCATGTGGTGGCCCAATACTTCTGTGAGGTGCCTTGGCGCTGCCTATGGCCAAGGCTGCTGCCGGGAGCTGTCCTGATGTTCCTGACCTACTTTGTGACCCATGAGACTGCTGTTTTCTGGGTTTCCTCCATTGGCTGTGCACTGATGGCACCCATGTGCACAGGGGGGCAGCATTCCCAGGGCTGGTGGCATGGCCCTGGGTGAGGGCTGGTGGGTGGGGTGGGAGCTGTCTTGGGGTGGTGTGCTGGCTGCTATGTGTCCCTCGACCTTGACTGCTACTGTGCACTGGCCCTATGCCTGTGGCCTGCCGCTGTACCACCTACCTGCCTGGCCGCTGCTGGATGCCTGTGACTCCCATGTATCCTGTGAGTCGTCGGGGAACAGATCCAGGGATGGCTGCTGTGAGGAGCTGGAGGGCCCCCCGGAGCCAGCTTGGGCTGGGAGCGGCTCTGACGTCTGCAGCAGAGGTGCTGTCCATACCTCTCTGTGTGTGTGGAGGAATTGGTCGAGCTCCTCATAGAAGGGGCATGTGTGTCTGCAAGCACCGGAGCTTGCGTTCAGGGACGCTGCCTTTTTATATTTTTAAACGCATGTCCTTGGCTTTTGAACGACACTCCTCCGCAGACCGGTGATGGCCTCGGGCAGCCATCCCTCTGGCCACCTCGTGGAACACGTCTATGTTCAGGCGGCTCTGACTTAGGGCGGTCTGGATTGCCCTATCTCCCCACAGGTCCAGAAGGTCCAGGATCTCTGGCTGCCGCCACGTGGGACCACGCACCCCTGGCGCCCTTCCCCTCCCACAGGTGGCAGGGGGGTTGCTGCGGGTGGCGGATGGGGCGCCCTGCTCGCAACTTGCCGTGGGGTGGCTTGGTGATGGGTTTTCGACGTGCGCTTCATGGCGACTGTCCTGCATTGGTCGCGTTTCAGCGCTTGCAAAGTGCGACGGGGGTCTTGACCTTCTGGTGTCGCGACAGCATCCGGGATTCTGCTGTGTTGCGGGAGTTTCGCTTTCTTCTTCCGGCGCATGCGCGCTTGTGTGCTGTTGTGCACACTGTGGAGACTTACAAAAAACCTTGCTTGCTACGGGACATGGGCGGACGCTGGCTGCCATGGGATTCCCCCGGAGACGCGATCACGCGGCCGCCCTTGCCCCGAGGTACTAGTTTTTTGCCGCGCACCTTCGGCGGGAAGCCTCGGTTGTGCCGCGGAAGCATGACGCTTCCCAGATGTGCCGGTGAGATCGCGCCCGGAAACTCCGCCTGTCTTCCGTCTCACTTGTGTGGCTTCTGTTCCGTGTGACCGCAGCCCATATTGCTTTAATCCTTTAAAAGAAAGTAATACTTGTTTTTCAAAACAAACTCCATATACCTGGTACCGCAAACATGTCAGCTAGATACAAGTGGTAGTTTCACTCTTATCAGTAATACTATGACATAACTTTCAAACATAAAATTACTTGCACAGCCTTTTAACCTATTAACATTATGTTTTTTGTAAAGAGGAAAAAAAGGTAACAGATTTAATTTAATATAATATTATGATTCTAACCTTTGAAAGTTTCCTTCAGTATTCTATTCATTCTACACTACTATTCCTTCTTTGTTATAACATATTTTATCTAATCCTTTTCACTTTTGTATCCTTCCTGAATTTTATCTAAATACCTGTTTGCACTCATTGAGCGTTCATGCAAAACTCTTTTATACAGAACTTTTCCAAAAGTTATCTGATCCACACAATATACCTTGTTGATTAATTTCCTGTTGCGACTTCTTTTTAATTGTCAGTCTCAAATGTCTTAAATCTTTGAATTCGGCATATTTAACTTTCAAATTGTGTCCCTCCCAAGTTGCCAAATCTGGCTGCAGTTTTTAAATTTCTCTGTTCTTGTTCCTGAGAGGGCATCCCCCTCTGTGTTTGACTAATTTCTTCTTTTTCTCTGCCTGTGGTTTTCTTTGGGCATTCTCTTTTGTTCTTTCTGATTTCACTACTTGTTTCTTACTGTCCTGGTTTTGTGTGGGATCATTTCTTTTTTTCCCCTTTTGTGTCCTAAACCTCTTTTTCTTGAGTATCATCTTGTCTGCTTTCATAGCTTTCTTGTGGTCGCTGACGTTGCACGAGCTCTGCTTTACTTTCGGTTTGCAAGCATGTGCTTTGAAGATTCTTTATAATGTTTTTGCATGCCTCTTCAGCTGCCTGGTGAACCTGGTCAATCAAATATCTTTTAAATTGTTCCACTGTCAGGCAGCCAAATTCTGCACTTTGCAATTCTATTTGTACCATTTCTCCAATTGAGGAATCTCTGTTCTCCCCTTCTGTCTCCATTTTTAATCATTAACTCCTTTCCTAGCCACTTATACTTCCTGTATTTAGAAATACTCCATGGGGGGCCAATTAATGGGCATTTAACTCAGTTTGTAAAGAAGTCCATACTCACTCTTCTGTTCCCGTTGCATATTTCCTTTTGTTTCGAAAGTTAAAAGGGAGGTCGTGGCTTCTAAAGCTTGAAATCCAAGCTGCTCCTCTTCTTGCTTCTGCATCGAGGCTAAACGGCCTCTCCCCCGCTGACCGCCGTTGCAGGGGGGACCGAACAAGCCTCCTGCACCCACTCTCCCTCCAGAAGATTGGGAGGAGCAACACAGTTGGCGAAGATGGGAGAGGAACTCCAAAGAAAGCAAAAAAGGTCGGGGAGATCAGGGAGCATCCTGAAATCACCATGCCAGCACCATGCCATTTCCCAAGAAGCCTCGTCTCGTGAGTACATGCATCTTGAAGTAAGGAGTGTGCAAGAAGATTAGAGACCCGAAATTAATTGAAAAAAGGAAAAGAAAGCGGCCAGGAACGGAAAGATAAGGAGTGAACTGTGGAGGACTATGGTTTTTTTTTTCTTTTTCTTTTCAGGGCAACAAATGACTGTTCTCTTGATTCTGAACTGCTAGGTTTGGATTGAGTGAGTAGAGTGATGGTGTCCAAGAGGTAAGTTGATGCAGAGGAGGATATGTTGGTGGGAGAACTATCTGTGGAAACGTTCTTAAAGATTTTGAAAGAGGAAATACAAAAAGGCATACAAAAAGGCATTGAAGAGGCATTTGCGAACTTGCATAGTCCTCAAAAGGAAATAGAGAATTCTAAAAAATTGGAGCAAAGTGTGCAAAGTCTGCAAAGTCTGCAAGAGGAAAAAGAAGCAACAGAAAGTCTAAGTTCACCAATCATAAAAACAGAAGGAGATGAAAACAAAAAGAAATTATTTGAGGAAGGGGAAGAAGAAAAGGTTACAAAAATGTATTCCCAAAAAGAAGAAGAATAGGAAAAGAGAAAGACAAGAGAGATATATATGGAAGGCTGTGAAGGACGAAACAACACAGAGGTATGACTTCTCAAAAATAAGCAAACCAAGACTGAGAATGGAATTTCATCTTTATAAAGGAGAAGATCATATCGACATGCTGCAAAGGAAAAGAAAACTACAGAATCTGAGAAGGCAAACTAAATTATATGGAAAATATTTATGTAATGTTCATTTTTCTTGGTTTTGAAAGTGTATAAAAGAAAAAAGAAAGGGTATAAAAGAAAAAAAGAAATGAAAGAATATGATTAAGGAACATATTAAATATAGTGGAGTTGATAATTAGGTTTAAATAAGGTTTGGGGTTCTTTCTTTTTTGCTATGTTTCTTTCTTCCTTTTTCCTCTTGTTTCTTTTATTATCGGCAGGTCTGCTCTGCTCTTGAAATTGATAAATTGTAATGAATAAATCTGAGTTGGGTGGCTAGTTTATAGTTTATAGTGATGGTAAAGGAAATTAAGGGTTAATATAAGATTATTTGAGTTTCATGAAAATTTTATTTATGTTAAGGTTTATTTCAATTCCCCCCCCCTTCCATGTCTCGAGCGTTGGCAAAATAAAATGAATTGAGTGGTTTAAGGGGAGTTTATGAATTATAAGGGAGGGGGTAAATTATAATGAAGTGATATAAAAGCTTATGTAGTGTCTTTATAATGATTTTAAAAATGAATTATATCAAATGTTATACTTGAAGTAGAAGAAAAGCATAGGTTATTTTTGTGATTCCCTCTTCCCTTTGTTTTTGAATGAATTGAAATGATTAACATGAATTTACAAAACGTGGGTTATTTTTATAGACTCCTTTCCCTTCTGTTTTGAATGAACTGAAACAATTATCATGAATTTACAAAGTTTAAGGAAGGAAATAAAAGGTATACTAAAGAACAATCCTGATTGGGAAAACTGGGAGGTAGACATCGAAAATGCTAAAATTATAACAAAAGGAAAAAATAAATAATAAAATAATAAAAGAAAAGAAAAACTAAGTTAATTTAAAAATGTTAAAGTTATGATAATTATTGCTTAAAGGAGTAAGTGGGAAATTTTTCTAGTACACGGATGTGAGAGAACAAGATTATTATTATAAATAGTAAAATATTATTAATGGATGTCTGTACCAGAAAATATTTTTCTTTTTGTGGGGAAGTGATTAGAAGAGAAATACAACTATGTTGGTGTGACTTGTTTGACTTGTGGCTGTATAATGTATCAATACAGGGTGTTAACAGGATTGAAATGATATTTAAAATATGATATAGTTGTATGCATTATATTGAAAACCCAATAAAAATATATATTAAAGAGAATAAATGCTCTAATTTTTGTCAGGCAACCCGTATAAGTAGCCAGTAGCCACTATATTCTGTATGTTCTACCAAACCATAACTAATTAAGAATGATTAGTTCAAATTACCATTCATTTGCAAGAGGGGTTGGGATTTTAATCTAATAGTTTCTATAGTCCCAGAGGGAGCAAATAGTTTCTATAGTCCCAGAGGGAGCAATAGTCCCAGAGGGAGCAAAACACATATGGAAAAGGGGGGGGGCAAAGCAATATGGACAAACGAGTGACAAAAATGCAAATGCAGAAGAGCCCATATACACATTGCTGCACATCAGATGGGTCTCCATCTTCTTCAGGGTAAGTTCCCCCCCCCGCCAGCCTGCTGATTAGCAGCGGGGAGGTGGGGCCTGGCAGCGGGGGACCCCTGCCTCCACCAAGGGGTCTGGCAACCCTACTATATTCTGCCACATGGAGTTCCACAATTAATTATGCTTTGCCCAAAGAACTGCTTTCTTGTGTCCTTCTTGCATGCACCTCATGTTTCATTGGATGTTCCTTATTCGTGGTATGGGGAGGGGATTTGCTTTGTTCACTCCAGATCTGATTAAATAAAACAGAACACTGGCATATCCCATAGAAATTAATCCTATATAAGCTTCTATCCAGAGCTTTGCAAAAATGGGGAAAGTAGAATTCCAAATCTGAGAGATTCATAGGTTATAGCATGTCAATCCTAAAAGAAATCAACCCTGACTGTTCCCTAGAAGGCCAGATAATGAAACTGAAGCTCAAATACTTTGGCCACCAAATGAGAAGGGAGCACTCACTGGAGAAGACCCTGATGCTGGGAAAGATTGAAGGTCAAAGAAGACGGGAACGGCAAAGGATGAGATGGTTAGACAGTGTCATCAATGCAACGAACATGAAATTGAGCCAACTTCAGAGGACGGCGGAGGACAGGATGGCCTGGCGTGATGTGGTCCATGGGGTCACGAAGAGTTGGACTCGACTGTGCAACTGAACAACAAAAAATTGCATAGGCTAACACATTACTAAACATTCTGATTTGTGTCCTCTCAAGGCACATCTGAGCATCCCAAAGAATGATTGTTGCACACTCTGTTCTGCTTCTTCTGGGATTTAGTCTGGGCATAAGGCCCAGATTTATTCATAAATTATCCTTCAAGGCTGAAAACTATAACCTAGCTAGAACAGTGAAAAAAATGCAGGTTTGCAGATTTACACAAGAAAACTATATGCAAACTCTCCGGTCAATTGTGTTAACACATCCTAAAAAGGGGTTTAAAGATAAATTATGCAGTGAGTGGCACATCCCACGGAATTATTTATTTATTCAGAAACACATTATGTCACCTCTTCAGGAACCTGTTTGGGGCAGCTTCCAAAATAATTAAAAGCAAAACATTTATTGATACCAATCAAAATCCAGCATAAAAACCAGCTGTGCATTAAAAAAACATAGACCATGAGCATTGACAGCTTAAAATAACAGTTTCCAAGCTAAACTGGTGTTAACAAAAAAGCAACCTCTTCATTAGAAACCTGAGTGAACAGAAATGTTCTGGCAGCTAATAAAAGAAAGCATAGCAGCCGAGCAAGCCTTTAGGGGAGGGGCCTTCCATACTAAAAAAAAGCCCTGTCTCTGCTCTGGTCAAACACCAGTCTCATCTCAGAAGGCAGGGGTACAGAGAGCAGGGCTAGTGAGGCAGAACTTCAGTGGAAGTTTGTACAATATGGGAGGAGACGGTCCTTCAGATTCCCTGGCCCCAAGCCATTTAGGAGTTTAAAGGTGCTTTGAATTGTGCCTGGAAACAGAGAGAGCCTCTAGTGTGCTCGTGTTCTTCCTTGCCTGAGTTTCGCTTCGTTTTCCTTCTTTTTTGCAGTGCATCTATCTATCCTGCCAGGTATAATTACTGCAGATTGTTCAGAATACTGAGATGGGAAAAGTGCTAATGAGCAAACCCTGCTAATGCATCCAGAACGATTATCTAGTGGCCCCAGAATCATCCAGTGAGGTATGGATTCAAACACAAACGCTATGATTCAAAGATAAGACCATGAAAGAAAATGTCAGCCTTCATAATCACTTTAACTTTCATAGCAATAGAAATGGTAATACCAGTGGCTTTTCTAGCCTATTTGTCACCCGGGGTAGATAATTTTTTAACATATACATACCCTCCCCCCTTTTTTTGCCATCAAGTCACAAAAAAACCATAGGGTTTTTAAGGTAAGAGACATTTGGAGGTGTTTTTACCAGTGCCTTCCTCATGTCAGGTATTCTTGGGGTATTTATTCGAGTATTTATTCAGCTTGGTACATACCGAGCACACAACCCTAGCAACCACCTGGGGATACTAATTTGCTTTTTTAAAACCCAGGGAAGATTCTAGTCAAGGATCTTTCCCATCTGGTCTGTTTTGCTCCATTTTAGCAGTACCATGTGAAAAAAGGATCTAGGGGTCTTCATAGACCATACAATGAACATGAGTCAGCAGTATGATGTGGTAGCCAAAAAGGCAAATGTCATTTTGGGCTGTATCAACAGAAGTATAGAGTCCAGATCACGCAAAGTGATTGTATCACTTTACTCTGCTCTGGTTAAATCTCACCTAGAGTACTGTGTTCAGTTTTGGGCACCATAATTTAAGAAGGTTATAGACAAGCTGAAACGTGTCCAGAGGAGGGCAACAAACATGGTGAGATGACTGGAGACAAGTCCTGTGAGGAAAGGTTGAAGGAGCTCGGTGCATATAGCTTGGAGAGGAGACGACTGAGAGGTGATATGTTAACCATCTTCAAGTACTTGGGCTGTCATATAGAAGATGGTGTGGGTGGAGTTGTTTTCTTTTGCTCCAGAAGGTCAGACCAGAACCAATGGGTTGAAATTAAATGAAAAGACTTTTCGGCTAAACATTAGGTTCCTTGGAAGGTGGTGGACTCTCCTTCTTTGGAGGTTTTTAAGCTAGGTGCTAGGTGGCCATCTGACAGCAATGCTGACTCTGTGAACTTAGGTAGATCATGAGAGGTAGGGCAGGGAGGGCTGCATCAGTGCTTAGTTCTTGTGGCCCTTTCTAACACACCCAGGGAAATGCCGATTGCCAGTTTGGGGTCAGGAAACAATTTTCTGCAGGCCAGTTTGGCCAGGGATCCTGGAGGGTTTTTTGCCATCTTCTGGGCATGGAGCAGGGGTTACTGGGTGTGTGTGGGGGAGGGTTGTTGTGAATTTCCTACATTATGCAGGGAGTTGAACTTGATGACCCTGGAGTTCCTTTCCAACTCTATGATTCTGTGTCATTATGAGAGGGATAATGAGAACTGTGAATTCTGAACCAGCAGAAGTCTTCAGTTATTTTCAAAGTTGGTAGCAAGAAGAAAGCCAGCGTGTCTAGCAGTGGGTCACTGCTATCTTTCTGTTCCTGCAGAGCTAGTTTGCCATAGGCCAAGAGACAAAGCTCCTGACCAGACCTCTTCAGAAGAGGCACCTCAAATCTCTCTGCCCCCACTCATCTTTAGATATTGCACTGTTGTTCATTTACTTAATTTATACCTCATCTTTCTTCCCAGTGAGGACCCTAAGCAGCTTACATTATTCTCTCCTCTGTTTTATCCTCACAACAACCCTGTGAGGCTAGTTCGGTTGAGTGTGTGTGGCTGGCCAAGATCACCCATGATGGAATGAGGCTTTAAACCCAGACTTCCCAGAGCCTAGTATGTCACTCTAACCACAGTACCACACTGGTTCTCAATGTTAAGAGCTATTATTGAGCTGTAGCAGCAATTTGCAACTGAACTGACTTGTCCACACAAGAAAATCCACTTGTGAATGACTGCTATAGCACAATGAATATCCGCAGTATCCAAGAATATGTTGATGTAGCATATATATTGCAAGGCAACCTCGGATGGTCTTAAATTAATACAGGAAGAGCCACAGTTTGTGCATGGCTCATATTGTTGTAAAGGCTTCTCTTGTTTCTACAGCAACATAGTTTCATGGCATGTTGCTTCTACAGCAACAAGGGTTCTCTTCTGGTTTCATAGCAACCCCATATATCTCAGTCAAAAGTCTAGATATGAAAAACTTGGCCTGTCCTCCACTTCTTCTATTGCACATCTTCCATTCTGAAGTTATAGTGTCATAGTCAGGGCTATTTTGGGGCAGGAACGCACAGGAATGGAGTTCCGGCTGGCTCCCGAGTTGGCCACACTCAGCAGCAACTCAAGCAGGAACTCATTAGCATAATAGGCCACACCCAACAGCAGGAACTCATTAGGATTGGCTACATTAGGGGTGTGTGGCCTAACATGCAAAGGGGTTCCTGCTACAAAAAAGCCCTGGGTTTTGACAACAAACAAGGCAAACAGAATAAGAAGCAAAAGGTGGGTGTGGCTGGATAACCACACTTCTGGTAATGTGGGGTGTGTGGCCTAATATGCTAATGAGCTGTATTGTCATGGGTGTGGCCTAATATGCTAATACGTTTCTGCTGTTGGGTGTGGCCTATTATGCTCATGAGTTCCTGCTGGGCTTTTTCTACAAAAAAGCCCTGGTCATAGTTATGGCTATGTGTCATTAAACAAACATCTCCATTTTATTTCTGAGATGTCATAAACAGACTATATCACGTGTTAGTGTGCTTGCAGCCTGATCCAGGTCACCCTCCTCTACATTATCTTGGCAAACACAGGTGTGAAAGTATATGGCCAGTGTAGCATGTAGTTCCATAATGGGAGGTATCTTGCAATCCATAGTTGCATAAATAGAAATGTTGATTTGTACTGCTCAGATATGCTGCAGCTAGAATTTGTTTTACTAAGCGGGTGATTAAATAAAAGTAAATTAATGACAATGCTGCATGTAAACAAGGGAGAATACTTTTGTTATTTCCTGGTTGTTCCAGGAGTGGCCAAAGACGTACAAAAGGTTTTTTTGATTGATGTTTACAAAGATAGTTCTGCACATGCTGATATAAAAAACTGAAAGTTGACCGTGTGGACTGAACTTGAAAGATGAATAGCGCATAACTCTGAGTAATAATATTTCCTTTGTGTCATACAATTGCTAACCCACGGCATATTTAAACTTTTAATATTCTGCAGTGACTACTCACCTAACAAGTAACCCATTAACAGTAAGTGACAGGTCACATGCTTACCCTGAGCCATGTATTCACCTGAAGGAAGAAGGAAGATTGAAAAGTCATTGTATGATTACAATAAGCACAATGAATGACGCAGTCCTATCTACTGTAGTCTACTCCTGGGCATAAACTCTACTGAATTGTAGGCCTTACTTCCCAGGTGTTGTTGTTGTTTTTTTTAAAAAAATCATAGATGCACTGGAATGAATGTGCTGTGTCTATTCCAATACAGCTTTATTCAACTAGGCTGCAGTTGCAAACTGCACTCTTATTCAGGCTAGACAATACGGATGTCAGCCTCCAGGTGGGACCTGGGGATCCCCTGGAATTACAGCTCATCTCCAGAACAGTTCCCCTGGAGAAAATGGATGCTTTTGAGAGTGGGTTCTCTGGCATCGTACCCCACTGAGGTCCCTGCTGTTCCCAGGCTCCATCCCCAGATCTTCAGAAGTTTCCCAACCTGTATCTGGGAAGCCTACCCCCGTATCCCTTGCCGGCGGCCAGGGTGGACCTGGCAACCCTACTTAGGCAAGGAACTGTGGCTACAGCAGTGTGGGCTGAGCACGATGCTGTATGGTATTGTATGTAGCACACATTTCAGGAGAAGAATTTGGAGTGATCTAATAGGGGATTCCTTAATCCCTTTTTCTGCCCACTGCTTCACATCCTAATTACCCCCTCCCCCCATGCACACACATCTGATTCTTTCCAAATGAAGTTCCAAGCATATATTCGTTTTTCTGCCGGTGATCAACATGGGTGGGATGTCATCACCCTTCTTTTCAGATGGCCCTAAAAACATCCCACTTCTTTTTCCATGGATGAAAGCCCTTTTGGGATGGAGGAGGGTCACTTCTCGAAAGATGTTTCTTGCTCATGGTTGTCTGAGCAAAGCTGGCTGGAAAAATAATAGCAGCTCCATGGGTCTGTGTTAGATTGGGGAAATGGTGTGTGAGTGAAAGGCTTTAAACTCAACCCCTTTGTCTTACAGTCCTGATCCAAATCAGGCCACCTCACACTTCATAAATGACTTTGTAAAACATTGGGAGTTCCTGACATAGAAGTCCCAGAATATTGCCTGGATAACCCCTCGGCTCAGTTTACCTTAGTGTTGTTGTGAGGATAAAGTGAGGGAAAAGAACATTGTTCATGAGGAAGGGTGAGAGAGGAATGTTAAGAGATGGAGAGAATGAGGGAGTAGAATCCTGAGGTCGCAGCGCTTGAGGCTGCAGGTGGACAATGCTGCTTCTCAATGTTTACTCAAAATAAAATTTGTTGTTGTTGTTGTTGTTCAGTCGCACAGTCGAGTCCGGCTCTTCGCGACCCCATGGACCAGATCACGCCAGGCCCTCCTGTCTTCCGCCATCCTCTGAAGTTGGCTCAATTTCATGTTCATTGCATCGATGACACTGTCTAACCATCTCAACCTTTGCCATCCCCGTCTTCTTTGACCTTCAATCTTTCCCAGCATCAGGGTCTTCTCCAGTGAGTGCTCCCTTCTCATTTGGTGGCCAAAGTATTTGAGCTTCACTTTCATTATCTGGCCTTCCAGGGAACAGTCAGGGTTGATTTCTTTGAGGATTGACTGATTTGTTCTTCTTGCAGTCCAAGGGACTCTCAAGAGTCTCCTCCAGCACCATAGTTCAAAAGAATCTATTCTTCGGCGCTCGGCCTTCCTTATAGTCCAACTCTCACAGCCATACATGACTACTGGGAATACCATTGCTTTGACCATGCGGACTTTTGTTGGCAGGGAGATGTCTCTACTTTTTATCATGCTGTTTAGGTTCGCCATCACTTTCCTCCCAAGGAAATCTTTTAATTTCATGGCTGCTGTCACAGTCTGCGGTGATCTGGGATCCCAGGAACGTGAAGTCTGTCACTACTTCCACGACTTCCCCTTCTATTTGCCAAGGAGTGATGGGGCCGGATGCCATGATCTTAGTTTTTTTGATGTTGAGCTTCAAGCCCACTTTTGCGCTCTCCTCTTTTACCCTGAGCAAGAGGCTCTTTAGGTCCTCTTCACTTTCTGCCATTAGAGTGGTATCGTCTGCATATCTGAGGTTGTTGATCTTTTCCCCAGCAATCTTAATTCCCGCTTGTGATTCATCCAGGCCAGCATTTCGCATGATGTACTCTGCATATATATTAAATAAGCAAGGCGACAATATACATCCTTGTCGTACTCCTTTTCCTATGCTGAACCAATCAGTTGTTCCATATCCGGTTCTAACTGTCGCTTCTTGGCCCTTATACAGGTTTCTCAAGAGACATGTGAGGTGGTCTGGTACTCCCATCTCTTTAAGGACCTGCCATAGTTTGTTGTGATCCACACAGTCAAAAGCTTTAGCATAGTCAATGAAGCAGAAGTAGATATTTTTCTGGTACTCTCTTGCTTTCTCCATAATCCAGCGAATGTTGGCAATTTGATCTCTAGTTCCTCTACCTCTTCGAAACCCAGCTTGTACTTCTGGTAGTTCTCTATCCACGTACTGTTGAAGCCTAGCTTGTAGGATCTTGAGCATGACCTTGCTAGCGTGTGATATGAGTGCAATTGTGCGATAGTTTGAACATTCCTTGGCATTGCCCTTCTTTGGGATTGGAATGTATACTGACCTTTTCCAATCCTGTGGCCACTGTTGCGTTTTCCAAATTTGCTGGCAAATGGAGTGCAGAACTTTAACAGCATCATCTTCTAAGACTTTGAATAGCTCAGCTGGAATACCATCACCTCCACTAGCTTTGTTGTTAGTAATGCTTTCTAAGGCCCATTTAACTTCACATTCCAGGATGTCTGGCTCGAGGTCAGTGATTATACCGTCGTGGTTGTCAAGGACATCGAGGTCTTTCTTGTATAGTTCTTCTGTGTATTCTTGCCATCTTTTCCTAATCTCTTCTGCTTCTGTTAGGTCCCTACCGTTTTTGTCCTTTATCATGGCCAGCTTTGCATGGAACGCTCCCTTGATTTCTCCAATTTTCTTGAAGAGATCTCTAGTCCTTCCCATTCTATTGTTTTCTTCTATTACTTTGCACTGTTCATTCAGGAAGGCCTCCTTATCTCTCCTTGCTGTTCTCTGGAAATCTGCGTTCAGTTGGGTAAATCTTTCCTTTTCGCCTTTGCCTTTCGCTTTCCTTCTTTCCTCTGCTATTTGTAAAGCCTCATCAGAAAGCCACTTTGCTTTCTTACATTTCTTTTTCTTTGGGATGGTGGTGATTGCTGCCTCCTGTACGATGTCACGAACCTCTGTCCATAGTTCTTCAGGCACTCTATCTATCAAATCCAGACCCTTGAATCTATTCTTCACCTCTACTGTATATTCATCAGGGATGCGATCTAGGTCAAACCTGAATGGCCTCGTGGTTTTCCCAATTTTCTTCAGTTTAAGTCTGAATTTTGCAATGAGTAGCTCATGATCTGAACCACAGTCAGCTCCAGGTCTTGTTTTTACTGACTGGATAGAGCTTCTCCATCTTTGACTGCAAATTATATAGTCAATCTGATTTCGGTGTTGCCCATCTGGTGATGTCCATGTGTAGAGTCGCCTCTTAGGTTGTTGGAAAAGGGTGTTCGCTATGACCAGTGTGTTCTCTTGACAAAACTCTGTTAACCTTTGCCCTGCTTCATTTTGCTTTCCAAGGCCAAACTTGTCTGTTATTCCAGTTACCTTTTGACTTCCTACTTTAGCATTCCAGTCCCCTATGATGATGAGGACATCATTTTTTGGTGTTAGTTCTAGGAGGTGTTGTAGGTCTTCATAGAACCGGTCCACTTCAGCCTCTTCTGCATCAGTGGTTGGGGCATACACTTGAATTACTGTGATGTTGAATGGTTTGCCTTGGAATCGGACAGAAATCATTCTGTCATTTTTGAGATTGTATCCCAGTACTGCCTTTTGCACTCTCTTGTTGACTATAAAGGCCACACCATTTTTTCTACGAGATTCCTGGCCACAGTAGTAGATATAATGGTCTTCTGAGTTAAATTCGCCCATTCCTGTCCACTTTAGTTCACTGATTCCTAGGATATCGATGTTCAGTCTTGCCATCTCATTTTTGACCACGTCAAGCTTACCTTGATTCATAGATCTTACATTCCAGGTTCCTATGCAGTATTGTTCTTTGCAGCATCGGACTTTCCTTTCACCATCAGACACATCCACAACTGAGCGTCCTTTCGGCTTTGGCCCAGCCGCTTCACTCTTTCTGGGGTTACTTGTACTTGCCCTCTGCTCTTCCTCAGTAGCATATTGGACACCTTCCGACCTGAGGGGCTCATCTTCCGGCGTCATATCTTTTAGCCTTTTGATACTGTCATTCAATGCGACAAACCCACTACACAACAGCTCATGTTGATGGGGTCTGAACTGGCAGAGACTGATCAAGAGAGAGATCTTGGAGTTGTAGTAGATAACTCACTGAAAATGTCAAGACAGTGTGTGACTGCAATAAAAAAGGCAAATGCTAAAAGGGTTGGAACACTTTCCCTATGAGGAAAGGTTAAGGCACTTAGGGCTCTTTAGCTTGGAGAAACGACGACTGAGGGGTGACATGATAGAGGTTTATAAGATTATGCATGGGAAAGAGCAGGTAGAGACTGGATGGGCCTTTGTCCTGATCCAACATTGGCATCTCTTATGTTCTTATGTTCTTATGTTTATAGCACACAACATAACAATACCGGCCAGAGGCCCAACTATATACAGTCTCTGTGGACCACCCACAGGTCCCATTGGTGGGTTTAAACTTCCCGTCAAGGTTCCCATTGGTGACCGCTAGAGGTTTCAGTATCCTAGTCCCTATTGTCTCTAGGTATCCAAGCTCCTGTAAAATATGCTGTCACCTAGTGGCGGTCAGTGAGCATAACACATTCCATCTGGAGAGAGTTGGAATTTCTTACTACGTTTTACAAGAAGAAGGAAAATAATTTTCAACAACAGGGTATGATTCTGTTTCTATGTTGTGTGATGGTGCTCTGCTCTGATGTGTAATCTGAGACTATCATTTGCGGAGACCAAATTACAGCGTGTTAATGGACACATGTTGTCACATGCCTACAGCATGTCCCTCATCTGAACTGAGTCTCAAGTTGTTTTTCATAACCTTTGCAATCGCACTCATGCTTGCACTGCTGTTTCTGTGTACTAGAATCGCTGTATCTAATGGCCACTAGAGGGTGACTTCCAAAGTATTCTCTTCCTTATTGCCAAAGCCAATTTAGACTTTATGCAGAATAAGAGCTGGTGTGGTATGGCTCTTAGGGTGTCAGAGACCTGGGTTCAAAGCCCCACCCAGCTGTGAAGCTCGCCTGGGGACAGTCACTTTGTCTTATCCTAATACTAGCAGTAAAGCCCGTTGTAAAAGCAATACAACGGGATCTAGAAAGAGGCTCTGGGGGAGTGCTCTGGCTTTGGGCAAACAGTGTCAATTTGCTGTGGTGACCTCAGCAGGGTATAATGACAGAGTCCACTGTTTTCTCCAGAGGAACTGATCTCTGCTACCTGAAGAGCAGTTGTAATAGTGAGTGATCTGTAGCCCTCACCTGGAGATTGGCAGCAATTGTTACCCAGGACAAAATGGCTGGTTTGGAGGATGGAGTTGGCAACCCCATCTCCTTCCCAGCTAACCATCAACATACCATTATCTGCCCCTTTGACTTCAGCTGACTTCTGCCCTCCCTTCTGCAGAGCAGTTGTAATTCTGAGTGCTCTCCAGCCCTCACCTGGAGATTGGCAACAATGGTTCCCTATGTGGGACTGGTTTGGTGGGTGGAGTCTATGGCAGTGTACCTGTTTGAGGTCCCACCCCTCCTCAAACCTCACCCTCTTCAGGCTCCATCCCACAAATCTCCAGGAATTTCCCATCTGGAGTTGGCAACCCTATCAGGCCTGGCCCCAATGTGTTTTCTCCCAAAGGCCAAAGTAGGTGACAGGACCAAGCTTAGTTGCCTACCAACAGGCACTGAGGGGAATGTAGGGTTGCCAGCTCTAAGGAGGGAAATACCTGGAGATTTGGGGGGTGGATTCTGTAGAGGGCAGCATTGGGCGGGGGGTGGGGGGGAAGGACTCAGCAGGTATAATGTCATAGGGTCTACCCTCCAAAGCAGCCATTTTCGCCAGGGGAACTGATCTCTGTCATCTGGAGATCAATTGTAACAGTGGGAGATCTCCAGGTCCCACCTGGAGATTGGCAACCCTAGGGGAAAGTCAGCTGCACAGCAGGGGGTTGAAGAGAATGGTTTGATGGCTGCTGGGCCAAGATTGGCAACAATAGTTCCCCAGGAGCCCCATCGTAAATGCACCAAACAATTCCTAAAGATTTTCCGAAACACTACTCTGTCGATAAATTGCAACAGTTTGAATGAGCACCAAAGCTTTAAGAGCTCTCCAGCTGTCACCTGGAGACTGGCAACAGCTTGTCTGGAGTGTGGGCAGTATGGCATTGTATCTGTCTGAGGTCCCCCTCTTCCTCCTCCTCCTCAGACCCCACCCTCAGCAGGCTTCATCCCTAAAATATACTGGAAGTTTCCAACCTGGAGTTGGCAACCCTATGTCCTTTCCACGCAACCTTCAGCCTACCTTGATCTGCCTGTCTGTCTTCTGGTTTACATCCCCCCCCCACAGCCTCTGCCAAGGGAAAGGGCAGTTTTTCCCTGCAGTGGGAACCAAAGCAGCTGACATCCTCCTCAGAATACACCAGGTCCCATATTCCAACTGTCTTGGGGGGGGGAGTTTGAGGTGTGGAATGGAGTGAGGTCCAATCAGCTTCCATATGCAAAAGACCTTGAAACGCTGGGCGGGACTGCACAAAGCAGCCAGTCAACCCAGCCAGCGTCTTCTGAGTGGCAGTTCTTCCGGCCAAACACTAAAGGAGTGCATTTTGGAATGTTGGACTACGGCTTTATATATAAAGAGAGATATCTCACAGGATCCCCTAATGGTCATCAGAGGAAGCATCAGGTCAAGTAATCTCATTTGTCCATAAGCCATTGAGCAATGGGAAAGTGCAAGCCCCTCACCAACCTCCAAGGGAGGATCTAAAGCCTATTATAAGATGGAGAACAGAGCACTTTCACAACTGGGATCTCTTCAGGCAGTTCTGTCAAGGAAGCAGCTGATCAGGGAGCCATCTATATCTTGGACTGATTTCACACAGGAATTTTTTTCTCTTTCATGGACCGTAGCATGCCCCCATATTTGGGGGGGGGGCTTTCACATTCTTGCCACTTCAAAGCGGGGTCCCTGGGGTCCCTGGGGCATTTTCCTTTAAACCAGATCAAAGAACTGAGGGGTGGCTGCAGGCAGAACATCCACATAGTCATTTGCCTTCAACATGGTAGGCCTAAGCTCTGCACACACACACTTTTCTTTGATCCTAGCTGAGCTGTAGAGTAACTTAAACCTCAGCTCATCTGGGAAAAGGGAAAGGGAGGACTCTTGAATGACCCAATTGTTTTCACATTGGTGCTTGCGCACTAATGTTTTTTTATTTATTTATTTTTATTTATTCCTTCGATTTGATATACCGCCCTAACCCCCGTAGGGGTCTCTGGGCGGTTTACATGGGAGAGGTGCTAATCACTTTTATACCCTAACTTAGGCCACATTGTTCTTGGGGGTGGGACTGCCTACCGGCACCCAGGTGGAGGCTGATGTCTCTTTTGGTCCGGCTTGGCTCCATTCCCGGCGGTCTACTGGCTAGTTGGATGTTGTTGTTTTTTCTTCTGGCACTCAGGCGGTCAGGCACAGAGTCAACGTCCTCCTCCGGCTGGCTGCGTCCTTCAGGCTTTGCCACGCCCGTGGATGACACAACCACGCACCTCCGCTTCCGCTGAACGACAGCCGCTCGCTGTTTCTGCCGCTGGCCACCAGGGATTGCTCCTCCGGTCCCGCTGCTGCTGCTTGCTGCCACCGCGTTGCCACGCCACATCACCTCCACTGCCGGTACTCTGCTGCAGCCGATGTCCTGCTGCTGCCATTGCCATTGCCGCTGCCGTCACCGTCGTCGCCATCTTCCTCCACATGCCTCATCAGAGGAGGGTGCCCCCCACCCTTCTAAGGGTAGGTACCCATTTATCTACTCGTATTATAGTTACTTCTACTTTCGAACCGCTGGGTGGGCGGGAGCTAGGACTAGGGTCGAGAGCTCACCTCGACCGCGGTGGGTCTTGAACAGCCATAGTGGCTGCTCAAGTGTTGTTAAAGCGGGCGTTTTACCGCCTGCGCCACCGCTTTTAAATTCTTTTTATTAATTTTCTACAATAAACAGATTTCAAAAACTTTGCATACAACATATCTTGTGGAGTTGTGGATATAACTTTCAAATATGAACAATAACGACACGGGAAAACAAATTAACATCTACAGTAGGCATTTTAACAAGTGTTTCGATTTCAGCTATGTTGTTATTATCGAGACCAAGGTTAAGTAAGCAATTCTCCTATTCATTCAGAACCAATTCGCACCTTAACACGATCAGTCATTGTGATTTCTGTGTTGTGGTGACATCTATTGGTACAGTATAGATACTTGCGCACTGATGTGACAGAGGGAAGGGATGGGGACAGCAGCAAACAACATGGGGATGGGACATCCGTGTTCATTGTCACTCTGATTGCTGCTGCTTGCACAGCAGAGGTGTCTTTTCATACCTCCAGGTGGAAGCGGCCTTGGAGCACTTTCACCAAGAATAACTTGGAACCGCACCACCCCATATTCAGCCACAGAGTCCCACTCCCCATTTCCTGGGTCACAGAACAGGATGCCAATTAAATCCTCTTGCAGATATTCTTCTTGCTTAGCTCAGATTTGAGTGCCCCTTATAAGATTTGCTACCTGGATGAAAGCATATGAGCCTGACTGTGCCATCTTAAGCAGAGTTACAACCTTTAAACCCATTGACTCTAAGAGGTTTAAATAGGTCAAGGTGGGAAGCTGTGTTGGTCTGAAGCAATAGAACAAAGTAGAGCCCAATGGCACCTTTAAGACCAACAAAGTTTTATTCAAGATGTGAGCTTTCGTGTGCACGCACACCTTGTCTTTAAGTTGGGTAGCTCTGCCTAGAATGCCACTGTCAATCATGTCAAAATCCCCCCTTTTAAGCCCATTAAATTGGCCTAAGATTATATTTTAAGCAACTTCTTCCAATATCGTAATCAGTGGTAACTTGAAGGAAACTTCAGAGGTTGGGTTCATCAGGGATGGATTGGCCATTGCACTTGCAGAGAAATTTCCTGGCGGGCTGCTGCCCTAGAGGGCCACTGGCAACCACGAGTGAGCAGAGTCAAGCCCCAGCAGCTCCACAAGGCTCTCAGGGCCATTTGGCTGGAGCCCTTGAGCAGCAATAATGACTGGTGTCAGTTCCCCGGCGGCCTCCTTCTTCACTGCCACCAGCTTGCAGAAGAAGACAGCTGGCGAGCTTTGCTGAGTGGCCCTCACTTGTCAAAAGGCCTTTGACAGGGTTCCCCATGACATTCTGATGGGTAAACTAAAGGACTGTGGACTGGACCATAAAATAGTTAGGTGGATAGGAAACTGGTTGGAAAACCACACTCAAAGAGTAGTTGTCAATGGCATTTCATCTTAATAGATGGAGGTGTCCAGTGTCCAGTGGGGTGCCACAGGCTCAGTTCTGGGCGCGGTATTTTCAATATTTTTATAAATGATCTGGTGTGGAGGGGCTACTCATTAAATTTGCAGATGACACCAAATTGGGAGGAGCAGCCAACATGTGACCGAGATGTAAACGAGATGCAATTTAACAAGGATAAGTGCCAAGTTCTACATCTGGGTAACAAAAATGAGGAACATGCATACTGGATGGGAGATACACTTCTGAGTAGCAGTGTGTGTGAACAAGGTCTTGGGGTAAGGGTGGACAATAAGTTAAATATGAGCAGCCAATGTGATGTGGTGACAAAAAGGGCTAATGGGATCTGAGGTGTATCAACAGAGGCATAACATCCAAATCACGAGATGTCATAGTCCCGTTGTACACTGCATTGGTCAGGCTGCACATGGAGAATTGTGTGCAGTTCTGGAGGAGTCACTTCAAAAAGGATGTGGACAGAAGGGAGCAGGTACAGAGGAGAGTGACAAGGATGATCAGGGGTCTGGAGACCAAGCCCTATGAGGAAAGGCTGAGGGACTTGGGAATGTTTAGTCTGGAGAAGAGGAGGTTGAGGGGGGACATGATTGCTCTCTTTAAGTATTTGAAGGGCTGTCACTTAGAGGAGGGCAGACAGCTGTTCCTGTTGGCAGCAGAGGATAGGACTTGCAATAATGGGTTTAACGTAAGTGCGGGAAGGTACTGGCTGGATATTAGAAAAAACTTTTTTACAGTAAGAATTGTGCAACAGTGGAATCAGCAGCCTAGGGAGGTGGTGAGTCTCCCCTCACTGGCAATATTTAAGCAGAGGCTGGACAAACACTTCTCAGGTATGCTGTAGGCCACGGGTGTTGAACTAATTTGTTATGAGGGCCAGATCTGACATAAATGAGACCTTGTTGGGTTGTTCCATGCATGTCATAAAATGTAATGCCAGGTAGTGGAGATATAAACTTTATAAAGGACACAGACAAACCCAATTAATGATTTTTAAACTTTAAATAAAGCATGCTTAAAACGCTAGCCCTCTTGCAATATTTTGTCTATTTAGCAGTCTCTGAAAACTGACACCTCTTGCTCTGAATTATTGCATCAAAATGTCTGTACTGTAGCAATCTTGAGTATGATGTGTATCTGTAAGCTGCAAACCTTCTTTTGATTTATTGACATTCATTACAGAAATCTCATGCTCAGTGTTCCTAGCCTAGGACCCAGGGGAAAAAACGAAATGGCTAGGTATTGCAACCCTTTGTACATAAGTTGCTTCATGTGCTGGTCAAGAACATGAGAAAGCATCCTGACACAGACTGAGGGCCATGTGTTTGTCTACAGAACTATAGTCTTCCCCAGATAAATAACTACAACTTCCTACAAAGGAAATGTGCTGGGTGAACTTGGTCTGGACACACATTCTCAGCCTAATCCACACCTCACTGGCCTGCTGTTATTCCTCCTCTAAAATGGTTCGCATTGCTTTCGTAATGAGAAAGACTTGATCATGAGGGCATGAATACAGTGAAAAGGGGGAGGGAACCCAGTTGCACTCAGGAGAGCCCTGGTATAAAGAGCCCAACAAAACACACACTGTAATAAGGAACACAAAACCTTGAACAAAACTTTATTGGTTTTAAAGGTGATTGATATTTCTCCTGTGTAATTGAGACAACCCAGCAACGCAATGTCTCCCTCATTCCCTCCCTCCCTCCAGGGAGGAGCTTCAGCCAATGGAAGGAAAGAAAGGTTTCTTTTTGTCTCCTACAGCCTGGCCAGAAAGCAAACTCTGGCTGTTCCCTCCCTCCCCTGGAGAGGAGGAGGTGAGGAGCCTCAGTCAGTTCTTTACCAGACTCTCTCAATCACACAGGAGAGGCTTGCCTATCAATCTCTCCTGTGTGATTGAGAGAGATTGGTAAAGCAAACTGTGATGTGGTGGCAGCAGCAGAACTGGAAAAGGAAGCAGGAAACAGCCAGGTCCTTGAGAGTCAGATTGGGGCCCTCCAAGGGCCTGATCCAGCCCTCGGGCCGCATATTTGAAACCCCTGCTCTAGGCTGATCCTGCATTGAACAGGGGGTTGGACTAGATGGCCTGTATGGTCCCTTCAAGCTCTGTGATTCTATGATTTTAATGTATCTGTGATTTGAAGGAAAGGAGACAAGTGGCATCACGCAGGAGCTCTGATGTATAATATTCTGCATAATCCATATAACTCTATACAATCCAGTATGACCATATGTAACACAGGCATCCTTAGAAAAGTTTCCAGTCCTTCTGCCAGCAAAAATATTTGTTAAAAAGTATTGTTGATGCCTGATAAAAGTAATTGGCCCACTTACTTGATAAAAGTAATGGGTCTCTGTAATAGAGGCTGAATGTGTGGAAATGGGTTGGTGAGACTTTTCATAGTATGAAGATAACTACCATCACCTGGAAAATAGCATCCCATTAAGCTTCTATTAAAGGGACAGGATTTTTTTCTTGAGGAAGTTGGCAAGCCAACCCACATGCCTCTCCACTAGTTTTCTATAACATTCAAGCTTTTTTCCACTAGGTGGCACAGGAGATGCTTTAGAAAAACCTGCAAGGCATCACCTTTGTATCTGCTGACACAGGTCCCTCTATCTGCCAGCCTCCCAGTATTATCTGATTGGCTCAAAATCCATGCCAGCCATTTTGTGGGAGTGCCCACTCCCCATTCTCAAAACTCCAAAAGTGCCCACAGACTCACCCAAATTGTAGACCCTTGTTGTAATACATGCAGTAAATGTATTTAAAGTCAGAGTTGTCCCACACTTTCCTAGTGTGGAAAATAACTTAGGGCATAATAATGAAAAGTTACTAGATGACTGAATTCTGTAGCTTCAAGAGAGAAAACCTTTGTATTGTTCTTTTCCCCCCTATTTATTTTCATTTTTCAGCCTAGATGTACACACTATAGCTAATTTTATACACACTATAGCCAATTTTCTTTGTACTGTTTAAGGCAGAAATACCAATTTATAATCTCCAATTATGTAAAAGCTAAATAATGAGGAAACATTATGTAACCAAATTTTAAAACATTTTTAATCCCTGCTTACTCTGTGTTTTAGTTTAGAATATTCTTTTCCCCTATATCCTGTAGTGTGTAGAGATAAAAAGCAATATAAAATTTTAAAAATATATATACTCCAAATTTGTAGAAAACTGGTTTCCTTTATTAGGTTATTTAACTTCTCACAATGTGGGTTCTAGAAAACTGGTTCATATGAACTTGCTTAATATCTGATTGCTCGGATGGTGTTTTGAATATGTAGTTATGTCCCAGTTCTAAAATGTAACATAAATGAGAAGCATTTTTGTAAAAAAAAGGGGGGGCATGCCCTCCCCCCAAATTCAATGCCCAGGCCAAACCCTTGCAACAAGAAACCCAAAATAAGGGGAGTGCATTCCTACCATGATGTCAGCCCCCCCCCCATGAAGAGATTTCTGAAAAACATGATGACCCCTGCTTCTTAAATGACGTCTGCTTCTTAAATGGACAGTTCTATGTGTCCTGCTCTAGAGTGAGCTCATCAAGCAGCCTGGTGATCCT